>NC_090447.1:71519380-71737380 GCF_031143425.1 Pleurodeles waltl | reverse complement strand
TAGAATAATCAGAGACCATGAATTATAGACATATATCATTAGGTAATGTGAACCATAAGATATTGTCAAAAATATAGACAGGTAGATTTGACAAAGCAAAGGCTTTATAAATGAGGTGCAAATGGGGTTCCTCTTGAAAGGGTATTGATGAAAGTGATCCGGATACATGAAATGTTTATTTTAACGCAGATATATAAAAGCTTTTAATAACATGGAATGTTACCTTCTCTGGTGCACTTTCCAAGTTATGAATTTTGGAGAAAAATTTGGGATTAATTATAACAGGGTATAGAGGATAAAGGCAAAAGGGTCGAATTTTGAATAAATGGAAACATCAAAGGAGCGAAAAAAGGATATTCCATTATCAGTTGCTATTCAACATAAATGATAGACAACTGGGGGATCTGGAGATGCGAGCATTGCTTTATGCAGATGACATGTTGTTGATCCTTTCAGACCTAGAGTCAGATGACTTGATTCACAAACTGCACTTTGCAGTACATTTTGTATTATTACAAAACATACTTCAATGTACTACAAAGTGTCAGCATTTCTTATGCTTATATGTGGGGAGCTCTACACCCCGACTTTGGAGTCTCTGCACATGTAAGTAATAGATTTTAGTAGTAATTGTGTGAGGGGCACAGGGGAGTGGATGTGAAAAAGGGGCAGATACTACTAAATGGGATAGGATTAGGGAGGCATGAGAGGGGCTTAGGGAGGATCAGGGAGATGTTTAGGGAGAGATGTTATCCACCGACACAAGTAAGCCAATTGCATTCCTCTAGGGGCGGAGGCTCTTTTGCAGTAAGTTTAAACTTGGAGGGACAGATTCACAAAGAGTAATTAATAGGTGTACCATTAATTTGTGTAAGTGTACTCTTTTTCAGTATTTACAAAACTGCGATTTAATAGTAGCTATATGAATCCAGAACCTCCACTGCCAGGGCGGAGATCTCTGCACATAAAAAGATAGGCCATTAATTCTGTTTTGTCTTAATAATTTTACATTTCCACCAACAAGTGTAGCTGAAAACTTAACCTCACAAATCCACTCTTTAGATTGGGTGTAGAGCACAACACATCATCATTCTATAAGGAGAACTTCTGTGCCCATTTTTTCTTATTGGTACAATAGCTGTATCATGTCGAATCATCTAAGTAAGTAGTTTAAATTTACCATTTACCAAACAAAAAATTAAAGGGCAAGGTGGCAACACTGGCAAAGTCCTCTCTAGATCTGGAATGATGCAGGCATTGGCAAGTTCATCAGAAGCTTAGCAGATAGCTTTCTGATAGAGCAAGGCACAAAAATATTTTTAAGGGTTTTCAAAATCGTTAATTTGCAGAAGATATAAATAATTTGTTTGGTTAGGTAGCTGCCTCGTTTATCTAAGTGATGTAACATATGTCTACCTGCTTTGTGGGTGAACACACAGTTATTGATTCCAATGTGGTTTGTCCTTGTCAGAGTTACAAATGTGTTAATGATATCCAGATTCTTCCACATTTGTAATTTGTCATGGTCTAGACTCTACCATTTGTTTGATGCTCTATTTTGTTTACTTCTTTTCTCTGAAAGAGAGCTACACCTTAATTATGCTGGTAATAATGTTAGTGATTTGGGACTGAAGCAGAGGCTGTGTTTTTTGATCCTGTGATCCAGATTTCACTAGTTTGGAGGTGTTTGAAAAGTATTGCTGCTTATGGTTTTGGTAAGTGTAACCCACAAAGGCCCAGAATAGATCGCCTTAGAGGGGATTTGAGTGAGATTTCTTGTTGATGAGTTGGAGAATGTCTTGCAACCGAACTGTCCAAATCCACAGCTACCTAGAGGTTTTGTTGCACAAATAGGACTGTTGTGTAGTTGGCAGTGTGAGTGAGCCTTACTTATTGTTGACATTCAAAGCACCTAGGTTATGTATTGGACACATGGCTTCATATTTTCATGTTATAACTCTGCCAACAGCAGCATTGTGTGGTCTGTGGTTTGTAAGAGTATAACTAGCCTATGTAATTCTTCATGAAAGGAGGTTTTGCCTCCTGGGGTGAGTAATGCAAATGATGGAATAAATAATGTATTCAAAATGATGTTGCATCATATAGCTGGATATTTCACTGAACTACCAGATGTGTCAATAGCCTTCATTTATATCATGTCACAGATTACCTAATGGTATGTGGGAAGCATCTTCTGAAATGATTTGAGGTTTCATAAAAGCATGGTTCCATGAGTCCTAGAATTCGGCAGTTGTGTTGATAGGTAGGTTGTTAAGTCCATTGGTGCTACTGGAGGGTGATAGAGATTTATCAAGTCCACTTTTATGTTGTGGGGTTGATTTCCATTCAATTTTATAGGCAGGGCTGAGAACAAACCGTGATTTCATTCAGATTCTTTTATACAATGAGTGGTCATTTTGATAATCTTGGGAACAGAGCTTCTACTTTGGTTAAGCTAGTAGGCAGTAGGTATTAGTGGCAGTTCTCTCAAATCCTTGGCAGTTTCAACATAGACTAGATTTTTGGGTACGGTACTATGATGTTTTCTTGCCTAGAGCTGAGGAGTGGAGGTTAATGGGTATCATCTTGATACAGAGGAGGTTTAGGTGGACTCCGGTTTGCTTGAAATTGCAAGGATTTTTAGGTTGTGCTGACTGGTTTTGGGACTGGGGGCTTTTTTGATGGCGTATGATTTCCTCCAGTGAGTGTGGATTTCCATTTGAATATTTATATTTATTTGTCATGTTATCGTCGGTTTTGTTGCAGCTTCACTGTCTTCCAGAGTTTAAGCCTATTAACTTATATACATATATCTCTATAGTTCTAGATGCCCTCAAAGAGAATGTTATTGGTATGAGCAATATTGCTTCAGTTTCCACCATGTTCCAATAGTTTGGTTGGCTGTTAGTTGGACTACATTTAGTGTATATGTAGTTTGCAGACCCAATGTCTCTACAATCCTTTGTCAACAGAAGGTAATCTAGTTCATGTTCCTTATCTTTTCTAGACTGCATGTCATCTCATCTACAAAAGAGACATCTTCCTACTTGAGCATATCATCGACTTGAGACTCTCCGCCTTTGATGACCAATATAAGGGATGTGAAGCGAAAATGGAAGTAGAGCTCCCCTCCTTGAACAAGACTGAGTTTGCAAAGAACAAGTACTTTGCCATGACCTGGAAGTCAGCAAGGTCAAAATGGGAAAACAGAACCGACACCACGGTCTTGCCCAGTGGCTTCAGGGATGAGCATGCAATTGCCATCTTGGCAATCACTTCCAGTACGGCACTCTACAAAACCTTTAACAAAGCCGTCAGAGAAGCTGGCAAATCTGCTGAACATTATCACAAGAACTTTAAGTATAAAACTCTGCATTTCCTTTTAACCAGAGCTCTTCAGATATTGGAAGAACAGCAGGAGACCCCACAGTGTGTTAATGTGTACCGTGGCTTCAGAGACATTCGGTACAAAACCCATCAGCGGAAACGTGTCCGGTTTGGCCAGTTCGTCTCCTCGTCGCTCAGCCAAATTAATGGCTTGAAGTTTGGCAAGCACACAGTCTTTGACATAGAAACCTGCTATGGGGTGAACATCAAGAACTTCTCTTCATACCCAGAGATCAAGGAGGTGCTGATCCCACCGTATGAAAAGTTCATTGTGACCAATTTTACTAGAACCCCAAGGCAAAATCTTATCCAGCTTCACTCGGTGGACAAGTTCAGTTTTTACAACTGTGAATACTTGAATGGTAAGTTGGGATTCTCAATTTCATTGTTTCGCCATGTCCTTTCTTTTTGTCTGCATATTTAAATTAAGGACGCTCAAAGTTAGTGCACAAGGGTCGAATTCAAGGCATGATTTTCAGTATATCCACAAAATATATTTACATAAAAATAATTCAAATTGGAAAATTTTAAATAGTTAGGGCCTGGTTCACAAAGGTAAAGTAACACCAAAAGTCTTACTTTAATCAAAAGTCTAATTAAGACCAAACGTCTAACTTTACTATTTTTCGGTATTCACAAAGGTAAAGTTAGACCAAAAGTCATACTTTACTAGTTGTAAAGTTAGACTTCTGGTCTAAGTTAGACTTTTGGTCTAACTTTACCTTTGTGAACACCAAAAAGTAGTAAAGTTAGACTTTTTGTCTATCGTGCCCTTAATGAATATCTTGAGAAATGCAACTTTGGCACCCCACAGTTTAAAGCGTGAGCCAATTCTTGTAAACAAAGACCAAGAAAGCGGCTCTTTCCCTTGGATGGTGTATTCTGAGCACAGATCTTATTGGTTGATGTTCAGTAGGCTTTAGGAAGAGTTTGTAGTTGGGGATGAGAGGAGGAGGAGTGCATAGCCTAAAAAATTTCATGATATTATTAAAACAGGACTGACCCACCTTTGGACTGCAATCACTATCTTTGAATATAGGATCCCATAAAGATCTTAGACACGATTCCCATGAATGTGGGTGTGGTACATGTTGGTTAGTGGGTATGGCAGGAAGGGAACTACTTGCATAAGAGGGAAGTATTTTACAGCATAAGTTATCAACCCAAATCTTTTTATTTAAAATTGTAGAGGCATATGAATTTAAAAATATTGTCATGCCCTTGGTATTAAGTATGGAGTATGGAAACATTATTAAGGTTATAGTTAGTGGCGGTTCTATGGAACCTTCCAAATGAACACAATGATTGTGTTACAAATCATGCTTATATTTTAATTGTATTTTATTCTTATTTTCCTCTTCACTGCGTAATGCCAGAGGCAGCGTCTAGTCAAACACAGACGATACCAAAACTGATAGCAGTTGGTAAGCAGGGCAAATCAGTGTTCAACAATCACGAAAGGCATTGTCCACCAAATAAAACATGAGCATAGTGTAAAAAGTAGATTCAAGGAACTTTCAAATGGATCAGTTCTGTAAATGGAACTAAGGAATCCTTTTGATTTTGACATGTGATGAATGGTTGCGCAGACATCATGGGAGGTGATTTACCAGGTATTTCAGAGATATGGCATAATTTCCTCATTTCTGTACATCAGTCTTCTCTCCTTCCCTTCCCACCCATCCCCTCCCCATATTTCCTTTACCAGCTTTACTAATCTTTAATCTGCGACCAAAGAAATGGCAAAAACCCAACAGTCAATATCGGTGATATCACTTCTCCGGATTGACAGAACATGGCGGACGATCGAGTCATCAAGTGGAAAGATGGATTGTGTCAGGCTAGGCTCACTGGGTTGTGCAGGATGGAGTTGACTATAAAATGAATGGCATCTGGGTCTTCCAGCCACAAGCTAGTCGGATGCATCACATGTTTTGATGTCAGTTTTGTTTTCCCAAGATCTAAATTGAAAGTTAATTCTGCAAACAGGCCTTGATTTCTTTATCTTGTTTATTGTGCAGGGGCTGCTCCCAATCCATATCTATGATGAAGCTCAGTCAGAGCACACCATTTCAGTTGCATCTACGAACTTCTGAGGATGCAAAGTCTTTGCAGCAGCATGGCACGGTACTGACACTGTACCATGTCAAGTTATCTGCCTGCAAGATCTCGCATCTCTCAAGGGTTCCTCTGAGGGCCTTCTCATAAGAGTCATTCAAACATACTGCAGGTGAATCATTGGAATACAAGCACACATATTTAAACAATAGACATTTATGTTGGCTCAATGATAGCCTCAATGCCAATGAGTTCTTTAGTTTTCTAAACCACACAGTTTTGTTCTACTCTGGGTCACCTTTCTACAATTCCTGGTACTCTGGAAAGTACACCACCACTGTCATGGACCAGGGCGTGCATTACAGGGTTCCTGGGATGAAAGTGCTTGCTCAGTAGTGGGGTATGGACACTGACTGGGGGTTTCCAATTTCTGTCTGCTGGACCATACCTCTTCCCATCTACCAGGTATTCTACAACATACCTGACTCCTCTTGAATCCAGCAAGCTTTAACTACATTCTCTGGAGTTTCATCAACAAGCAGATATTCTGGGTGTGCTGAAAGTCTAGCCTGAGCTGCCTCAGGCTTAAACAAGGATATATTTTGACGCTACTGGCTAGCACGAAAGGAGGAGCTTTGGTGAGCACTACTGTGAATGTCCACAGGAATTGTGGTTACACTTTCTAGACTCCCCACATGTGGACATTTTTGGACAACAGACTAATCAAATCTACAGGTTTATAATTTGGGACTCTCTTAGGCTTCCCATCAGAGTTTGTCTTGTGTTGTATTATTACTCTCTCTAATACCCATGATCTGGAACGCTTCTGACTACGTCTTGTACCTTGCACCTGTTTGCCTTTCTTCCATAAGTATCAAACTGCCTCAAGCAGGAATGAGCATGTATGATCATAAAAGAATTTGGAAGCTTCTGTAACTATATCTAGAAATTTCTGGTTGACTTTTGGTAACCAGACACTCTCTCACTGGTTTTCTGTTTGTGAGACAAATACCATTCCGTTTCATGCATGACTCGCTCGTTTTTCCCACCCGTTTGAGGATGATAGGTGGAGGACAAACTGAGTTGGATACCTAATTTAGCATAAAATGCTGGCCAAACCCCATATACAATTGCAGTACTCTCTCAGAGACTGTGTGGGTAAGACATAGAACCTCATTACGTGCTGTGAGGGAATGTAGTCAGCCCTTTCTTAGGGATGAATTGGTCATTTTTGGTCCAAGTATCAACTGCTACTCGCACTGTGGTTTACACTTTGTAAGGAGGTATAGCCTTTAGAAAGTCCATTACAGAGAATTTCATGGTATAGGTGATAGAAGTGAAGGCTGCAGAAGACTGCAACTGGTTTAAACCTCTCAGCCATCATTTAGGAAAAGGGCAGAAATAGATCTTACTCTCTTGGTTCATGGATGCTCAACAGAATTGCCTCTTCAGTAAAGAAACATTTGTAAGGCACATTTTCACCTCTTGGGGCTGAATTCCAGATGTTCATTTGGTCTCAGCTCAATAATTCTCCTATTATCGACCTCAGAGGCATGAAAAGCTGGGTGGATAAACCAATATTGGAACCTGCGACCATGAGGTTCAACACAGACTCTTGGATGCTTTAGTCCCCTGAGGCACCAGCCAAAGTGTTGTGTCTTTAATCAATGATTCATGAGTTTTGACTGACCTAGTGGTGTGCGAGTTATGAGTCGTAACACCACATAGAGTTTGCAATTGGAGTCTTGCTGTTGGCCAATATAGTTTTCCACCTCAGATCAAGGATCCATTGTGTCTTTGTCACCATGAGTCCTTCACATGCCATTCCTGGCTGTTAATATAAATAATATCCTCCCTGAGTTGTTGCAGACATGTTGCTCATGAGTCTACACTATGAACAATCCATAAGATGTGGTTGGATCCTGTGGATGGGACATGAGCTTTGTCCACCACTGTATTATTACTTGTAATTATTTATGACAGGGGCTAAACCCTAACTTTTTTGCAGTCAATGTGGAAGGTGAATACAAACTCAAATTCCGCAAAGAAAACGGACCACAAAGCTGAGGACACAAGAGGGCTTTAACTACTTGACAAAAACCTCACTTTTCTGCTTCTCACAATAATTGTATGAAAGGCTCCAAGGAAGTGGTGTTTCCACTGCAATGATGCTTTAGCTGTTAAACATTTACTATAAGAGATGGTATAATACTCCACTTCACTCCATTCCACTCTACTCTGCTCCACTCCACTCCAATCCTCTCCACTCCATTCCACTTCACTTTAGCCTCCATCTCACACCCTCTCTCATTGTTTTAACTGACAATTGTATTTTATTTTACAGCCAAAAAATGTACATCTTGGAAGTGTCTTTTTAAATCAGGTAAGAAAAGTCTTCTCAACTCTTGAAACTTCATTATTCCATATTTACTAACACCTTTTTATAAAAAAAAACCTAAATGAATGCCTAATGTATTTAAAAAGCTCATCTTTCTAAGAGATTTTTACCTAACATTTTACCATCTTAACACATAATTATACTTTTGATTTTTTTTAAAAATGGGATATTCTCTTCAACTAGATCTGAGTGACAATTTAAAAAAACTACTAAATGCCTTCTTTAAACTTATAAAAACATTATCCTTTGAAAAACTCAGAAATTACTTGTTGACCTATGAGCAAAAACGTTAAAATTATATTTATTTAATGTATATTGAAAATATTGTATCTGGAATGTAAAGGCCTGGGAGGCGTTGCAAGTACAAGTACTGCTATGCTGAACTGAATTCAAGGACATAAGAGACCAATGCAGTTCTCCCTAGGCCCGCCATATTTGTCCAGCCCAATCTACTGCTAGTTCGCTTTGATTAAAATGGCGGCCTGTTTTGAAGAGGGTGGTCCTCAAAATGGTGGCATGGTTAATTTGTGAATTTCCATTTACCACCAAATTCCCCTCTTGGCTTGGAGATGGAATGTGTTTGAGCACAGTTGAAATTCTCCATGCGATGGAGGGGTAGCGGTGGTGTAATTTCTAACTTTCAAATATTCTTATGAGCCAGGATCATTTAAAATATCAAGGCTCTTTGAGAAAAGTGGAGGAGTTGGGAGGGATCTTTCTTACATACTGCACGTGTCCCAAAAAACGCCACCCAACTTCTCCACTTCTGTTGCTCTTGATGGTGTATGCATTCATCGATGTATGTTATGACCCCTTTTTGTGTATGTTTAACTTCACTTCTGCATCTGTGTAATTCACATTTTCACCCCTTTAATAGCACTTTGCAGTTGAAGGTAAATACTTCCATATTTAACGCTATTAAAAACTGGAGTAAACTATCATGAAAATAGCCAACAAAAGAAAACTGGAATGGGAGAAGTGTTTAATTTTTGAACAAATAAGCGCCAGTACCCACACAGCTATTAAGCATCACATTCCTCCATCTGTGACAATTCTCACTATTTCATGCCCCTGAAGCTGCAAGAATGGCTTGGGAGGCTGTTAGTAGACATTTGTAAGGTATAATGAATAAACAAATACCTGTTGTTGTGCTCATCTCTAGGTTAGATAAACAGCGCCATCATGTGTCAGACTAGCATTGGAGCTAGTGTGCAGGTACCAAGCACCGGAAACCACTGGCTCAAATTAAGCACTGGATGAGAGCACCAAAAACTTCCAACATTCGATAACCAGGCATACAACACCTGCACAGATTAAAACAGGTGTGTGCAATCCTGTAAATAGCAATAAAAAACAGCTATGACCAGGAATGCAGAGGCCAGTGCATGCCGTCCCTTGCAGTGCAATCCTTTTCCTTTGTGAATATTAATGAGAACAGGGTTCTGTGAATCTTTGTGAATGGCCTCTGTCAGAATGCTCTTCAGTGGGTCATGGGGAAAGCAGGTGGTACTGGGCCCAAATGTGGTGGTTGAGGCCTTTTACTCCTGATGTCCCTGGGCCTGACCTACTATGGCTCCTGAGCAACTGGGCCAAGTATCCCTTCAGCTCTTGACTCTCAGTGGTCGCGGAGGTGAACACAGACTCCCAACTCAAAGTCTGCTCAAAAGCAGCAATAAATGGTTATCCAGTCAAATACCTTGTCTTTTGTCACAACAGTACTATGCATATAAGAACACAAAGTGAAATGCAGAACACACAAACAATATACACAGCCTCGTAATGTCAGCACTACAGTGTGCAGGTCCCTGAGTCCCACTTCCCTCTTATCAATCAATCAATCATTTATAAAGCGCGCTATGTACCCGTTAGGGTTTCGAGGCACTGGGGGGGGGGGTGCTGCTATCGTTCGAAGAGCCATGTCTTGAGGAGTCTCCTGAAGGTGAGGAGGTCCTGGGTCTGGCGCAGTGAGGTCGGGAGTGAGTTCCAGGTTTTGGCGGCGAGGTAGGAGAAGGATCTGCCGCCAGAGGTCTTGCGCTGGATTCGGGGGACAATGGCGAGGGCAAGGTTGGCAGAGCGTAGTTGTCGTGAGGGAACGTAGAAGTTGAGTTTGGTGTTCAGGTAGGCGGGTCCGGTGTCGTGTAGAGCCTTGTGTGCGTGGGTGAGGAGTTTAAAGGTGATCCTCTTGTTCACGGGGAGCCAGTGGAGGTCCTTCAGGTGAGGGGAGATGTGACATCGGCGGGGTATGTCGAGGATCAGGCGGGCGGATGTGTTCTGGATGCGTTGGAGTCGTTTGATGTCTTTTGTTGGGATGCCTGTGTAGAGTGCGTTGCCATAGTCGAGTCTGCTACTGACGAGGGCTTGGGTCACTGTCTTTCTGGTTCCTGTTGGAATCCACTTGAAGATCCTGCTGAGCATTCGGAGGGTGTTAAAACAGGAGGATGAGACTGCATTGACCTGTTTGGACATGGTGAGGGTGGAGTCGAGGATGAAGCCGCGATTTCGTGCGTGGCTGGCTGGGGTGGGTGGGGGGCCCAGGGCAGTGGGCCACCACGAGTCGTTCCAGGCCGAGGGGGTGCGCCCGAGGATGAGGACTTCCGTCTTGTCGGAGTTGAGTTTCAGGCGGCTGTTGTTCATCCACTCGGCGATGGATTTCAGTCCCTCGTGGAGGTTGGCTTTGGCGGTGAGAGGATCTTTGGTCAGAGAGAGGACGAGTTGGGTGTCGTCGGCGTAGGTGAGGATGCTGAGGTTGTGCTGGCGGGCCAGTTGTGCGAGGGGGGCCATGTAGACGTTGAACAGCGTTGGGCTTAGTGAGGAGCCTTGGGGTACGCCGCAGATGAGTTTGGTGGCATTGGAGCGGAAAGGTGAGAGTCGGACCCTCTGGGTTCTGCCAGAGAGAAAGGAGGAGATCCATTTGAGGGCCTTTTCTTGGATGCCGGCTTCGTGTAAGCGGGTTAGTAGGGTGCGGTGGCAGACTGTATCGAAGGCGGCTGATAGGTCTAGGAGGATCAGGGCTGAGGTTTCGCCGTTGTCCATTTGTAGTCTGATGTCATCTGTGGCAGCGAGGAGTGCAGTCTCTGTGCTGTGGTTTCGTCTGAAGCCAGATTGGGAGGGGTCAAGGATGGAGTTGTCTTCTAGGTAGTGGGCGAGCTGTGCGTTGACGATCTTCTCGATGACTTTCGCTGGGAAAGGGAGGAGGGAGATTGGTCGGAAGTTTTTGAGATCATTGAGGTCAGCCTTAGGCAAACAAGACAAAGCATGGTAACCAGCATTATGAATATGGTGACAAAGATAAACAGTTCAACCATGATACTGTTATTATGTTGGTACACTTCTGTCTGTTGCTATCTACACTATTGAGGGCTTAGTGGGATTACCCTCTACCAGATCAATTGGGAAGGGCTAGCCATCATGTCTGGGTAGGATTTACCAGAAAGCCAGGAAGCTGGTCTGGTGTAATGCAGGTTATTGTCCTGTGCAAGGTAGACGTCAGAGTCAACATCAGAGTCTGGAAAGCTGCATTTTGGCCCACTGCGTGGCGCTTTCCAGGATAATCCCAGCCGAAGTGCTCCTCTGCAGATAATAGTGCAGACTCAGTTTTTAGAATACAAACACCGTTTATGTCACACTGTGTTAGAAGTGCAGACTCCATGCTATGATATGTCTGCAAGTGAAGAGCTGTCTCCATGGACAGACAATAGTGGGACATTACGTTCTGTGTGCTTAGCCCTGGACGAAGTGTACAGACTGGATGGCAGCAATGCTTACAAGAAACAAGCTGCAAGCACGTTTATTTCTCAGTACATTCTCGTAAGAGACGGTGATTTTTCATTATCGTAAGAGGGAAAACCATGTAAAAGGTTGCCATCAGAAAGAAATGCTAAGTTAAAATGTGTGTTTTAAAATGAAGACACTAAGGTGGCCCTATCGTGGCTTCAATGCACTCCGACTCTTTCAGAAAAGTCAAAGGGGTTTGAGTGCCAAAGCGCTATCTGACAGACAAGTTCTCTCTGGGGCTTCCGATCCTTTGATCATTTTTACCTGCACCAGCAGGGATTGCAAGCCTGGAGTCTCTGAGAGCGTCTCATTGGAAGGTGTGAAGGATGCAGCAACTGCCTTCTGTGAGTAACACTTGGGGCTCTGCAGGGGCAGCGGCAGGGTGTCCTCTGCACTCCTCCATTGCAACAGTAAGTTTCTTTTGTCCTTACCACAAGTTGGGGGTGACTCAACAGTTTCTGGTTTCAAACCTCAGTCAGGGCTTGGTCCCACACTGGACACCACAGAGGCCATTCCTCTCTGTGGCATATAGGGCCACATCTCCTTCACTCTCGGACAATTGCCCGAATGGCACCGCAGCTAGGTCCTCTTCTCAGTGGCCCCCTCAGGCATACTGAGTCCCTGACTCACCACATAGGCAATGCCTTGATCGGTGCAGCTAACTTCTTGACACACCCTCTGGAATACATATTCGCCAACCTACACATCGCACATGAGTAACATCCTGATTCGCTCAGTTAACTTCACGGTAGCCCCCTATGGCATACGGGGTCACTGAATTACACACTGCACACAGGTGATTCTGATCAGTATGGTTAAATTCATGGCAAATATGCACCACACCTGGGAACTCACCATGGTTAGCTTTGCTGCGGTCCTCCAGGGCATACTGGGTCACTGACTTACACACTGCGTTCCGACGACTGCCCAGTCGGCACGTCAGTCCTCTCCTCACTTCTCACTACAGGGATCCACTTGCCAGGATCCCACGCTGGACCTTGTCCCTCCAGTGATCTCTGCTTCTTCACAGGACACACTGGTCTTGGAAAGCAAGCAGGTGCTGGTGCTCCAGGGGCAGGTGTTCTTGGATGTCCCTGGTTGATATGTCCCCTCACCCAGATGGGAGACTGGCACGGCTTAACCCCCAGTCGTGGTCACTGGCAGACATTTTTAAGAGCTTTACCTCCTTGCACAGCATGACTGGCTGCTTGACAGTTGTCAATTTTGGGGGCCTCAAGCGCCCCATCTTTTAGATAATTTCCAGACACCAGATGTGATTTAGGGTCTGAGCCTTTGAAGTTTGTGTTGGTCTGCTTCCTTTTAAAGAGCCCTCTCATTTGCGATAGCCTTCCTCCACAAAGCAGCCTGTCATAGAATTGCTCCAAATCGGTTAGCCCCATAGCATTGGATGTTGTCAGCCACAGTGTTGTGTGTATCAAAAGTTTGCCCTCTGCCCTAGTGTTAATCATTTTCTTATCAGCCTAATCGTCCTGAGATGTGCCCAGTTCCCCTTCCAGTGACCTCTCTTTGAATGAAAGAGCACCCTTGAAGTGTACTGAAGAGCCTGACTCTTCTTCCTCCCCTGTGTGTGTCCCAACCAGCTAACAGGAATGCCGCAACCAACAAATCTGTCTGGGAGGATTCCTCTACCTCCTCATGTTCCGCTAGTCAGCCCGTGGTCTCTCAGAATGAGACCCAGAATCTTTTGTGCATTTTACCATTCACAGGCACACATACACCCAGCACATGCAGGCAACACACAGGCACTGCACAGCACTACATACTAACTGGATTTAGGCCAAGGGCAAGTTAAGCACACAGAAGCAGAACTTTACGTGAGTGAGCCTGTAGGCCTCAATCTAGTGACAGGTTAAAAAGGGTCTGTTCACTTCTACTGATCACTACACAGTATGCTCCCACCATCACTTTCATACTGCTTAACTCCTTGCAAAGGCAGTGGCATTTCACCACAATGATTGTGGTGCCTCGGATGCCATAACCGGGCCGACAAGGCCACAATCCATGAGACAGTCCTATGTCATGGCACACACTCATGATCCACGTTCGCCCATGACAACAAAAATCAGCATCAGGGATCCAAACATAATTTCAGCTTTGCTGGGGCATTCAGAGCAGGGGTGTACGTCACCCACCACGCGAGTAACTTTTCCGTCACAACAGCCTGTTTGTGAATTGTTCATTATTAGTAGATTTGGGACAGCACAAATAATTGTGTGGGTTGCATTGCAGATACTGCACAAACACTGCTCTGTGATGCAAACCAGTCGATACTGCACAAACACTGGTGTGGATCGTGACGTGCATAGGCATGCCCAGTACCATAAAAAGCAATAAAAAAGAGCTGGAACCAAGAATTAGTGGCATTGTTTTCATCACAATAGCAAGTTTTCAGTATTGAATAGGTGCACTATTCTGATATATACTCACGGCAAGTAGATTTAAATATAAGAACACTACATCCATATTTCCCTATATAATTAACAATATTTCAGTAGTTGAGATTCTGCTCGCAGCAGTATCACAGGGTGGTGTTTTGTCCCTGGATATTATGAAACCAACGTAGCTCTGTTTTCAGGAAGGAACACTAGTGATTGGAAAAGGAGTGATTGCAGTTAACCTGGAACATTCACACACAGATTCCCCAAACTTAGGCCCACACTTCATGAATTTGTTTTTAATAATTCTTATAACCCTAGATATCCATTTATGGGCTTCAGTGCACTCTGTCTTTTTAAATATGCCCTTAGGCATATTATTGTTAGCACATTTAGGGCCAGATGCAGCAAAGGTTTTTACCCATTCTATGTCTATGGGAAAAAGTGTTCGTACATATGGCCCTTAATATTTAGGAAGTTGCGGTGTCTTTCCTCCTGGTAGCATCATCTATCCTCACCAGCACCTGGCTACTGCAGTTGTGAGCTGTGAGCATCTGTGGAAGCAGACAGCAATGCTGTGGACTGCTGCAGGTTCGTCCCGATGTCCCTTCTCCCACTGTGCTGCATTGCCCTTTTAAGGGACAGTGCTGCACTTTAAAAATGTGGATGCAGTGACCAATGCCTGCTGACCCTTGCAGTGCAGCCCTCTTCCCTAGTTAATATTAATGAGAAAGGGGTTCTTGTGAGGGTTTGTGAATGGCTTCTTTGTGCTGCTCCTTATTGGTACATTTGGCACACACAAACAAGTGGAAGGTATGCATTGCAGATGCTGCACACTCATTCTTCTATGATGCAGCCTGGCCAATACTGCACAAACACTGCTCTGGGGTGCGACCCATCCGATACTGCACAAACACTGCTCTGCCAGTCAACCCAGCTGACAGTGCACAAGTACTGTTCTGCGAAGCAACCCAGCGATACTGCACAAACACTGCTCTGGGGTGCGGCCCAGCCGATACTGCACAGACACTGCTCTACGATGCAGCCTAGCCAATACTGCACAAACACTGCTCTGGGGTGCGGCCCAGCCGATACTGCACAGACACTGCTCTACGATGCAGCCTAGCCAATACTGCACAAACACTGCTCTGGGGTGCGGCCCAGCCGATACTGCACAGACACTGCTCTACGATGCAGCCTAGCCAATACTGCACAAACACTGCTCTGGGGTGCAGCCCAGACGGTGCTGCACAAACACTGCTCTATGATGCAGCCTAGCCAAAACTGCACAAACACTGATCTGGGGTGCGGCCCAGCTGATACTGCACAAACACTGCTCTACGATGCAGCCTAGCCAATACTGCACAAACACTGCTCTGGGGTGCAGCCCAGACGGTGCTGCACAAACACTGCTCTATGATGCAGCCTAGCCAAAACTGCACAAACACTGCTCTGGGGTGCGACCCATCCGATACTGCACAATCACTGCTCTGGGGTGCGGCCCTGCCCATACTGCACAAACACTGCTCTGCCAGTCAACCCAGATGACACTGCACAAGTACTGTTCTGCGAAGCAGCCCAGCTATACTGCACAAACACTGCTCTGGGGTGTGTCCCAGCCGATACGGCACAAACAATGCTCCATGATGCAGCCTAGCCAAAACTGCACAAACACTGCTCCGAGGTGCAGTCCAGCCGATGCTGCACAAACACTGCTCTATGACGCATTCTAGCCAATACTGCACAAACACTGCTCTGGGGTGCGACTGATCCGATACAGCACAAACACTGCTCTGGGATGCGGCCCAGCCGATACTGCACAAGCACTGTTCTGTGCAGCAACCCAACAATACTGCACAAATGCTGAACAGCACAAATACTGTTCTGCAATGCAACCCAGCTGATCCTGGACAAACACTGATCTGTGATACAACCCAGCATAAACTACACAAACAGTGTTGTACGATGTTACCAGCTCATACTGCATAAACTCTATTCTGCAATGCATTCCAGCAGGCAATTCACAAACAATGCTCTGGGATGCGGCCTAGCCAATATTGCAAAAATACTGCTCTATGATGCAGCCTAGCCAGTACTGCGCAAATACTGCTGTGGGGTGCGGCCCAGCCGATACTGCACAAACACTGCTCTGTGAAGCAACCCGGAGACACTGCACAAACACTGCACTATGATGCAGCCTAGCCAATATTGCACAAACAGTGCTCTGGGTTGCAACCCATCCGATGCTGCACAAACACTGCTCTGGGATGCGACCCAGCCGATACTGCACAAGCACTGTTCTGTGTAGCAACCCAACAATACTGCACAAATGCTGACACAGCACAAATACTGTTCTGCGATGCAACGCAGCTGATCCTGCACAAACACTGATCTGTGATCCAGCCCAGCATAAACTACACAAGCAGTGTTGTACGATGTAACCAGCCCATACTGCACAAACACTCTTCTGCAATGCATTCCAGCATGGAATGCACAAACAATGCTCTACGGTGCAACCCAGCTGACAGTGCACAAACAGTGCTCTGCGATACAACCCAGCAGACACTGCACAAACAATTCTCTGCAGTGCAACCCCGGTGATAGTGCCCAAACACTGCCATAAGAGGCAACCCAGATGACACAGCAGAAATGCTGACACTGTACAACACTGTTCTGTGATGCAATCCAGCTACACTGCATACACTGCTCTGCGATGCAACCTAGTGGACACTGCACAAACACTGTTGTCATGCAAACCAGCTGACACCGCAAAAACACTGCTCTGTGATACAAACCAGCTGATACCGCACAAACACTACTCTGCAATGCAAACCAACAGACACTGCACAAACACAGCTCTGCAATGCAAACCAGTGCACACTGCACAAACACTGCTCTGCGAGTCAACCCAGCCAATACTGCACAAACACTGCTCTGCAATGCAAACCAGCTGACACCGCACAAACACTGCTCTGCAATGCAAACCAGCACACACTGCACAAACAGTGCTCTGTGATGCTAACCAGCGGACACCGCACAGATACTGCTCTGTGATTCGGACAATGCACAAACACTGCTCTGCGATGCACACCAGCGGATACTGCACAAACACTGCTCTGAGATGCAAAGCAGTGGACACTGCACAAAGACTGCCCTGTGATGCAAGCCAATGAACACAGCGCAAACACTGCTCCATGATGCATGCAAGCAACCACTGCACAAACAATGCTCTGCAATTCAAACCAGCGAACACTGCACAAACACTGCTCTGCGATGCAAATCAGAGGATACTGCACAAACACTGCTCTGTAATGCAAACCAGTAAACACTGCACAAACGCTGCTCTGCGATGCAAACCAGCGGATACTGCACAAACACTGCTCTGCGATGCAAAGCAGTGGACACTGCACAAAGACTGCTCTGTGATACAAGCCAGTGAACACAGCGCAAACACTGCTCCGTGATGCAGACAAGCAACCACTGCACAAACACTGCTCTGCAATTCAAACTAGCGAACACTGCACAAACACTGCTCTGCGATGCAAATCAGAGGATACTGCACAATTACTGCTCTGTAATGCAAACCAGTAAACCCTGCACAAACACTGCTCTGCGATGCAAACCAGTGGGCACTGCACAAACACTGATCTGCGATCCAAACCAGCACACACTGCACAAACACTGATCTATGATACAAACCAACTGACAGTGCACAAACACTCCTCTGCAAAGCAACTCAGCCAATACTGCACAAACACTTCTCTGCGGTGCAAGCCAGCGGACACCGCATAAACACTGCTCTGCAATGCAAACCAGTGCACACTGCACAAACACTGCTCTGAGATGCAAACCAATGGACACCTCACAAACACTGCTCCGTGATGCAAACCAGTGAACAACACACAAACACTGCTGTGTGATGCAAACCAGCAGATACTGCACAAACACTCCCCTGGGTTTGCAAAGCAGTGGCTACTTCACAAAGACTGCTCTGTGATGCAAACCAGCGGACACCACACAAACACTGCTCTGTGATGCAAACCAGCGGAAACCACACAAACACTGCTCTGTGATGCAAAGCAGTGGACACTGCAGAAAGACTGCTCTGTGATGCAAACCAGCGAACACCGGACAAACACTGCTCTGCAATGCAAACCATTGGAGACTGCACAAACACTGATCTGTAATGCAAACCAGTGAACACTGCACGCACACTGCTCTGTGATAGAAACCAGCAGACACCGCACAAACACTCCTTTGTGATGCAAACCAGCAGACACTGCACAATCACTCCTCTGCGATGCAAACCAGTCGACACTGCATAAACACTGCTTTGCGATTCAACTCAGCCGATACTGCACAAACACTGCTCTGCCATGCAAACCAGCTGATAGTACATCTGGCCAATGCTTCCTGTAAATCGCTGTGTTGCAAAGAAAAGCAGTAAGAATACATTTGCTTTACTGTCACCTGGACTAAAGGTGCAGTATTTTGATTGTTCAAAGATAACCTTGTAGAGTAGGGTCTTGCATGCAGCCGAAAACATGATTCTAGCTCACATGATGTCAAGGAGGTCCACTGCACTGGAACTTAATGGTCACTGTAGTGGTCTTACAACTGATCCCTTTCTCTGTTGTTTATTGGCAGGTGCAACGAGGCGGAGACCCTCCTCACTCCTCATGCTGGTGGTCGCGCTATCAGCCCTCTTACTTGCGGTTCAAGGTTTTCCATGATCTGATAGAAAAGGAATGGGAAGGATCCAGGCTGGGCAGACATGACTTGCTATAGCAATTTCAAGAAATGCACTAAAGACCTGAAAACAATCCCATCCTCCATGTCTCTTGTCGGTGTTGGAATAAAAATATCCCCTTGGGCCGTAGCCGATGGGAGATACCAAACCTTCACCACTCAGCAGACTATGCTCTTGCTTCTTGCCAATGACCACGTGCCCCCGAAGCCGTGGAAGCCTCTCTGGCATGTGTAGAAACATCACAACCACTTACAGCTACGAATATGTAACACACACAATAATATAACGTATTAATAAATAAAATATATCATAATGATATCACAGTTGAAAATAGCGGAAGAATGGAAAAAGCATTCTATTAACAGATTATGGGGGTTATTACAACTTTGGAGGAGGTGTTAATCCGTCCCAAAAGTGACGGTAAAGTAACGGATATACCACCAGCCGTATTACGAGTCCATTATATCCTATGGAACTCGTAATACGGCTGGTGGTATATCCGTCACTTTTGGGACGGATTAACACCTCCTCCAAAGTTGTAATAACCCCCTATGCTCTCTATATTGATGTCGAAAATTGAAAGTTTTTTTCGAAGAAAAAACTTTTCAATGACTGTCTACAAAATAGAGAGCATAACATTAATTAATAGATCACGTGCCTATGCAGAATCCATGTACAGGTAAGAAACATATGTAAAGTTAGGCATTTGTGCAGAGCTGTTGTATGTGGCTGTTTTTAACAATGCTTTTGATCTTCTGTATGTGGAGGAAGCACTTTTAATTGTGATATAATTATATATTGTTTACTAAATAACAAATGTTACATGATTACATACAATGGTGGGAGTTATATAAGCAAGCCTGGAAGTGCCTTAAAAGCCTTAAGGAGAAGTCCAAGGCTGCACAGGAACAGTCCAGGACCCTAGGAGACTAATATATGACCCAGTTGAGCTGATTTGTAAGGAGAGCCCTGTCCCTTGTACACGCCTCAACCACTCTGCGCAAGCTTTCCTTATGATGCTTTCGATGGTGAGCTGTATCTCCCAGGTGTGTGCTGATGTCTGTTTCCATGTCTCCTGAGACAGAGTTTTGATTGGTTGGGACAGGTAAAAGAAAAAAAACTTCAAATTTTTGGGATTCCAAGCACTGCTCAGCTCGAACGAGAGAGAGGCAGAGATATTGATATTATGGCTTTCGAACATGAAGGGGCGCTGTCTCCTGGCCTTCGATAGCAGCACAAATACTGCTTGTGGTAATACTGTACCGTTACTGATTCATGGCAATACCACCGGTTTATAGTGTAACTCAGATCCGGAAGTGAAAGAACTTATCTGTCTGGCTAACAATCTCTACATCAAGCACACAAAAGGTCAAGGAGGGAATTCTTGCAAATATGCCAAACTATTGGCAGACACCCACTGTGCCGCCCTTGACACTATATTGACCCTTGATGATATGACCACTCATTTGTTTTTCTTGAATAGTCATCACCACAAAGATCCTTGGGCCAGATGTAGCAAAGGGTTTTTCCCATTCTGTGTCAATGGGAAAATGTGTTCGTACATATGGCCCCTTAAGAGTTGCCAAGTTGCGATGTGTGTTAGAACTTCTGTCACTGCACATATCGCAGTCATGGGTTTTGTGATAACTATTGGAAGGTCGAACCTGAAGGTTTTTATCAGGGGATAATACCTGATATTGACCAGAACAGGCAGATTTTGGTGCAGTAAACAGGAAAATCTACATGTTATTCCCCAAAATCTTGCAATATTGCACCTGATAAATTCTGACACTAGGCAGAACTGTATTTTATCACATTCAATAAATACCACACCATATACCGAGCCACCATTAATGACGGACAAAAGCGCTTAACCAACTAAATAATTTTTAAGGTCAAGGAAGTATATCTTCTGCACAGATGTATTCACAGTAAAAGTATATGGTGTAAATGTAGCCAGGACTCCTGTGCCCGTCAACCTGGCGAAACTGGTTTACAAAAGTTGAACTGCCTGATCACTGCAGCATTTGTTGGTGAGAAGTGCAGCCCCTTTCATTCTAGGTGTAATCATACCCAAGTGCCATGACTTCTTTGGAATAGGCCTAATATATCATTCACATAAAGGCATACAGATCACATTTGTGTATTTTCCTCCACTGTTTGTTGATTGTATGCATACATAGTGTTTGTGTTGTACTAGAGCATAACACAATAATTAAATGCACTTTTAAAATGTCAATAAACTTTTGCAATTAAGTCTGTGGGTTTTTGTTCTGTAAATGGTGCTAGCAAAATGTTTCATGCAAAAAAGTATCTTCTCAGGATTACAAAACTGGTGGAGACAGTAAGAAAAAGTTACTATCTTTTGATCTTTTCTACAACGTGGTCTGTTTATTTAGGGTTTCTACATATTTACCAAGGTTGGTGAAAAAGAAAGTAAAGGAATAAGTGAACCTACAAAACTATAGCTGTATATTTCAACAAAATCTCACTTTGTGAAGGAGGGATTTGTGCTCATAACCTAAAATATTAGAAGCATTATTTCCATTCAAAACATATTAGAAAATGCAAAAAAATGGAAATGACAAACAGTTGCATCTTAGACTAAAGCACATTAATGCATATCTACATACGTAATATTTAAGAGAATCTCACTTTTCTTGTTTATCATGAGAACACTACATTTCCATAGTTTGCCTGAATACCTGTGATACCTCGTGTCTGTTAACGAGTCAGGCTTTGATTGCAGTAATGATTACTTATATGTATACAGCGCTTTATGCCATAATTCTTTCGTTTCTATTTGCTATAAATAACAAGTGTTACTATTATCCAGTTTAATGGCATCGATTCAGCAACTGGAAAAGGATGGAAAGATGAGTTGCTTATGTGAGAATTTGAACTCAGGGCCTGCAGTTCAGAGAGGCAGGCATTTAACTCACTGGGCTCTCAGTTCAGAGAGGCAGGCATTTAACTCACTGGGCTCTCAGTTCAGAGAGGCAGGCATTTAACTCACTGGGCTCTCAGTTCAGAGAGGCAGGCATTTAACTCACTGGGCATCAGGCCAGCTCTGGACAGTGTGTCTATGCAGCCCTCCTTCCATGAGTACCGAAAAGGAATTTGATCAACCAAGCAGACCTGTAACAATCAGTTGTGGGTCCTAGAGCTTAAAGTTTTGTGGGACCTCACAACCCATTTTGAATGCAACATTAGGGGAGAGATATTAACTTTTTTAGAGTATTATTTAACAGTTTCATTTTTATTCCCCCTCCAATACTCCTGAGCTGGCCTTCTCACATTTCCATTTCTCCTGCACCTTCATCTCTCCTTTACAAATATCTCTCTATCTCTATCTATGAAGTGCAAGTATATTAACTACAAAAACATTGTGGCTTGAAATAGCAACAGTATATTGGTAAACAATCGTAAATAAATGTAATTCACTTTATTTTAGTTTCTGAAAAAAATATACTTTTTTAAAACACGTAATATACAAAACAACATATAAACATTACAATGTGATTTTTGAAAAATATATATAGCATTACAATAATTTTAACAATTTAATATAACAAATTCTAACAGAAAATTAAACATTGCAATAAATGTATTATATCATTAATTACACATTATTCACAATTATTTACATATGAAAACATTTCTAAAGACAAAATCATATTAATAATTCATATTAAATAGTACATTTTACAAAATATACAATTATTAATTGAGAATAAAATGTTCTTTTATTAAGCCATTTAAAAAATTAATACTTAACAAAACAGGTTTTTTAAAATATTAAAACGCTTACGAAAAAAGGACATCATTTAAAAATAAATAATAAATAATTAAAAGAAACACCACGTTTTGAAATCTATATATTTTGAAATAAAATGCCCTCAAATTATCTAAAAGCATTAAGCATTGTGAAAATCTTAAACACTGTAGCAGAGGGGTCAGATTTACTGTTCTAACCCCAGCCTGTCAGACATCAGGGAAAGTGTATACATAGGGGAGAGTTAGGGGGTACCAATTACTATTCTAACTTCAGTCTAACAATTGGGGAAAGTGTAAACATTAGGAGAGGTCAGATGTACTATTCTAATTACATTCTAAGAAACATTGTGGAAGGTGCATGTATGAGGTGAAAGGGAGGGGAGGGATTGATATGTTATTCTAACCCCACACTAAAAAGCACTGGGGAAAGTATATAAATCTTGGGTAGGTCAGATTTCTACCTGGCATCCCAGGTGAAATATTTTTCACCTGGTGTGCTCTGCAGCAATGGAAACATATTTCCTGTATATTTAGCACACTGGATAGAAAAGAGTCTAGAAAGCCACTGTACTACATGCTTTTCTAGCACATGTTCCCTGCTCTCTTTGTCAACCTTGGAAGGATGAGTGGGTGAGAGGAACTGCCAGGATTGCCACCACTTACTATAAAGTTCCACATATATCTCCACAGTGGACAATAGAGGGCCACATGTATGAAAGTTTTTAGACGTCGCAAGCGGTACGATTCACAGAATCTGGTCGTATGTGACCTATAAAACCCATTTTGGGAAATACCAAGGCCCTTTTTAGTATTTGGTAACCTATTACCGATTCTCAAATAGGGTCTGTGATCTGGTATTAGGAAGGAACGTGCTAAGGGTGTTTCTTCCTAATAACAACTTGCAGTGAGATGTAAGAATGTTTTACGAAATGCAGTCCTACAACATTCGCAGGTTAGCACCAATTTCAAATTGGTGGTAACCCATTCGCAAATGTGAATGTGTGTGCAAATATTTTTTAAGAGCAGGCAGTAGTCCCACGGACCACTTCCTACATTTAAAAAATGAAAAGAAAACTTCTCCTTTTTCTTTTTGAAATGCATCCTGTTAAAACAGGCTGCATTTAAAATAATAAATTGCTTTATTTAAAAATCAATCACAGACATGGAGGTCTGCTGACCCCAGCAGGCCACCATCCCTGTGATATATGGCCTTTCCCAATGGGTCGCAAGTTGCAACCTATCGCATGAATATTGATGACGTAGGTCCATATGCAGCCCACGGGGAATTGCTAAATGTCTTTGGGAAACATTAGTACATCACTGTTTGCAATTACCTATTTGCAAATTGCTAAAATTTGCAATCAGGAAACTGCAAACACATTTTTTCGTGCATGTGGCCCATAATTCTCTGAACAGCTCTTGGAGATGTGTGTCTACTGCATTTCTTTGTCTTTCTTAACCCTTACAAGGCACAAGGAACACGTGCAACATTTTGCCTTGGAAATATGAATAAAGGAAAATGCTGCCATGCCACACCTTCTGAATGCAATCTAATAAGAGTTTTGTGCTCCTGCTGTCATCCGCTGCACTGGGACTCTCAAAGGCTCCTGGCATGACGCACAGCCTCGCAGAGATCAGTGTGTGCTGTCTAGCGTAGGATTTGTACTGAAAGCATACAGCACAAGCTCTTATGTCTAGGAAAACATAGAAGGACCAAGGGCATAGTGGAGCACCCGCTATACCAGAGTAAGTGAGGGTACCTGGGACAGGTCCAATTGTTTTATGGCCCTTCATAATTTTTATCTCTGACTAGCAGGTCATTTCAAGGCAGAAGGGGAAGCCAATAAATACTTGAGGAGTAACTTATCGCGGCACAGCTCTCGGACGGTGGCCAAAAAAGCTTAAAACAGTGAAAGAGAGAAGAAGTTTTTAAAATGGTAAAGAAAAAATGAGGAAGCAAATGCTTTGAGACAGCGTCAGGGAAAGAAAGAAGAATACAAGTAAGGAAAGAACAAATGAAAGTTAAAAGGAAGCAGGATGGAATAAAAGTACAAAAGGAGAATAGAAGGAAGGGAAAAGGAAGGAAAGAAAAAATGAATTTGGAAAGGAGCTTAACAAGAACAAAGGACAAAAAGAAAAAGAAAAAGAAAGAAAAAAGATAGAAATAAGGAAAGCAGAAAAGTAGAATTAATGGAAAGAAAAAATCAAAAACAGATGAGAGGGCAATGAAAGAAGAGAAAAGAGGATTAATCAATGGAAGGATGATAGAAAGAGGGATTAAAGAAGGGGAGAAGAAAGGACAGGAGGATGATAGGAAGGAAGGAACAAAAGACTGGAAGAACAAAAAGAGGAATGGGAAGAGGGAAGAAATGTGGAAAATAGGGAGGAAAATTAAACAGGCATACAAAGAAGGATTTTAAGCTATAAGGAAGTACAGATAAAATGAAAGAAGAATGTGCAGAAGAAAAGAATGATAGAAAGAAGAAATGAACAGAGAATGGAAAAGGAGAAAAGAAAGAAAAATAGATATAGCAAAGAACAATGGAGAGCAAAAAGGAAAAAAATTAATGAAGTCAATACTGAAAACATTTTTTGCTTAAATGTGTTTAAAATAAAGCTGTAAAGTGCATAATTTTGAAGAATTTCTCCAAAATTTCCTTACGAAGACAATTTCCACGGGCCTTCATATGAAGGGTTGGGATCGCTCCTCTTGCTTGGCTCACAGTGGGGGGTGTTTAATGTTTTTGGGAGCTCTCTTGGAAGGACCCCACACATGCAATGCACAGCTTTTTTTTTGAGACATGAAAACTTTTCTTGTTCGATCTTGCTTCTAGGAGGCATTACCTTTTTAAGCAAAGCCCGGTCTGGCTATTTTAGCAAATTGGGCTCAAAACTGGGTGTTTGCCTTAATCAGTAAGGCCTGCGGACCCTGCGCAAATCACAGTTTTCACTGAACAAATTCACTTCTCCAGTCAAAGGCCCTCATTACAACCCTGGTCGTCGGTGTTAAAACGGCAGTAATACCGGCAACAGGCCGCCGGAAAAAAAAATGGAATCACGACCGTGGCGGAAACCGCCAACATAGACAGCCTCTTTAACACTCCGACCGCCAGGGCGGTAGAAACAAACAGCGCGGCGGTCACCGCCAACAGATAGGCGGAAGACAATGTACCACCCACCCTATCTCAAGATGCCAATCTGCCACTTTTTCCAGGGCGGAACCAACGCGAACAAAAACATGGCGGAAACAGGACTTGGAAGGGAAAACACTCACCTCTCCACACCCCACGAGGAACTAGGACGCCATGGAGCCAGAACTCTAGATACTCCCTGCGATAGTCTCCCTGCTCCTCTATCAGGAGCACCAAAGACGGCGGCGACGACCACGGTGAGTTCTGCACCTACATCACAGGGGAGGGGGGAGGGAAAAGAGAGTGACACACACATGCAACACGCAACACCTCCACCATCACCCACAACAACATACACACAAATACATGCAGCAAAATTACACAGACACCCCCCCACCCCCCCTGGAAGAAAGCAAGGACAAAAGGAATTGATTTGAACGATTGTAATCAATAAAAATCCAGTACTCAAAACTCTAAATACAGTATATACAATTATGTACACCAACTACACAAGTCCGGGTAGTGCACCAATTATTGTCCGTGGACCACCGGGCCTAAAATGCATGGGCGAAGCCCACACATGGCACCAGACTTCAAACGGCGAGAACACTGCAGAGGCATCAGATCGAAATGAAACAGGCACCACAGGGGGAGGTGGAGGGGAGGCACCTCAGCCAGATGAATGTACAACGCCACTGCTCCACGAGGGGGCTCCATGCCCATTGCTGTATCCTGGGGAGTGCAAAGCCACAGTCTCTCAAGTCTCTCCAGTGGGTGGTTTGCCCACTGCTTTATCCTGGGGAGTGAAAAGCCATAGTCTCTCAAGTCTCTCCAGTGGGTGGTTTGCCCACTGCTTTATCCTGGGGAATGCAAAGCCACAGTACCTCAAGTCTCTCCAGTGGGTGGTTTGCCCACTGCTTTATCCTGGGGAGTGCAAAGCCACAGTCTCTCAAGTGGATGCCTTTCTCCACTGGTTCTGGAGGGGGCCTTGTGCCCAGAGTGCTTCATCCTGCCAAGGACTGAGGTAGTGGATGTGATACTCCACTGGTTCTGGAGGGGGCCTTGTGTCCAGAGTGCTTCATCCTGCCAAGGACTAAGGTAGTGAATGCCTTTTTCCACTGAAAGAGGTGCATCAAGGAAGCTGCCCAGGCTCCTGGAACTGACCACAAGCCTCGGACGACTGACCACTGGGGATGGCAGCCATGTCTGCGGTGGTGCCACTGGCTCAGGATGTCGCAGGGCCGCTGGCGGTGCTTGCGGCGGTGTCAGTCGCAGCGGTGCCGGCGGCAGCCTCTGTGGCAGTGGTACTGGCGGCGGCTTCTGTGGCATCGGTGCTGGCGGCGGGCTCTGTGGCATCGGTGCTGGCAGCGGGCTCTGTTGCATCGGTGCTGGCGGCGGGCTCTGTGGCGGAAAGGCTGGTGGCGGGCTAGGCGGCGGCTGTGCTGGCGGCGGGCTCTGTGGCATTGGTGCTGGTGGCGGGCTCAGTGACTGCGGTGGTAGTGGCGGGCTCTGTGGCGGCGGTGCTAGTGGCGGGCTCAGTGACAGCAGTGCTGGTGGCGGTGCAGGTGGCGGTGCAGGTGGCGGTCTTCTCCGCCGTACAGGTTGGCGTTGACGTGGACAGAAGTTGTGACACTGGTCCCATTGTCGGTGGCACCATGCCCTCTCCTCACCTGCCCTTTATTTATTGGCCCTTCCCCACCTTGGATGGTGGCGCTTCTGTCTTGCCACTATCCCCTTTCGTTTTCCCTGAGCCCTTGGTGGCAGGGGTTTTGTGCTTCTCCCTCCGGGATGTGGGCAACTTTTTAACTTTTGCAGGTGGCGGAATGTCCTTGCCCTCACTCCGTGGCACACTGGCAGCCCTGATGGTTGGTGCACTCCAATAGCCCGCAGTTGCTGGCACCACTGTACCCGGTGATGTGGTGGCTGAGGTGTTGGGTTGGTACCTGGAAAGCCTGGCCCTAGGGGACGGACGGGGGGGAGGTGTAGGAAAGAGGTCAATATTAGCCAGGAAAAGTTTTTTAGACACACTGGGACGGGTAGATGGAGTGGGATTGTGAGTGGAGGAAGAGGTAGTAGTTGTAGGAGGTGTACGTTTGCTGAATTTGGGTGAAGGTGCATGGGCTGGAGGCTGTTGTGAGGTGGATGGCTGCCTGCGTTTGTGTACTTTGGGAGGAGGGCTCACAGAAAGACTGGTAGAGGACACAGGGGATGTGTGAATGGTAGTGGGGGTGGTGAGTGCACAGGAGCGGTGTGTGGTGATGGGCGTGCTGGTGATGGAGTTAGTGGCTGAAGATGTAGTGCATGCAGGTGTGAGTGGAGATGAGACAGGAAGGGAGGAGGACGACGTGGAGGAGGGGGACACAGTGGAGGCAGTGGATGTTGGTATGTCTGCATGGGTATTGTGCTTGTGTGAGTGCCTGTGGGATGTGTGGTGCTTATGCTTGCCTGAGCCACCCTTGTGTGTTGATGTGTGTGCACGCTGGTCTGATGGTGTGCTTGGGATAGGCTGAGGTACAGGGGATTGGGTCAGGGTGGAGGAAGTTGGAGGGAGGAGGCTTTACACAGGGTCAATGGCTGCCATAGTGCTGAGGCCAGAGCCTGAAATGCCCTCTGTTGGGCTGCCTGGCCAGAATGCCCTCCTGGTATGCATTCGTTTGTTGCAAATGCCTCTCGACACCCTGGATGGCATTCACAATGGTAGATTGCCCAACAGTGAGGGATCTCAGGAGGTCAATAGCCTCCTCACTGAGGGCTGACTGGGGCAGGGCCTGAGGTGCCTGGGGCAAAGGAAATGCCCACCCTCCTGGGCGAGCGGCCACGGGACACACGCTGAGGGGCCGCTGGTAGGGCGGTGCTGGTAGGGGGGGTGACGGCTGTACCTGTTGATGCAGGGGGAACAGAGGGGCCCGCCACCGCAAGGGAGCTCCCATCAGAGGAGGAGTCGCTGTCGCTGCTGTCACCTTCTGTCCCCGCCGTGGCGCTCCCCTCGCCCTCCTTCCCACTGGTGGCTTCAGACTCCGTTGTCTCGCCCTCCAGGGCCAAGTGGGATGCAACTCCCTCCTGCTCCTGTGCCACTGCTCCTCCGCCTCATGATACTATTGCACACAAGAACAGGGAGACCACAAAAAGTGGGGGGGAGACAGAAGAAAGACATGTTCAGTGCATGCAATACCACTAACGTTGGCGGATACTACAGACAAAGCAGCCCTCTGCACTACGCCATGCACCTATAGTTCCTAGATTATTCACAGGGCCATGGAGTACAAGGCCTATGCCCGATTGCTGCACACATGGAAGTCACAGGAGCCTGACTAGGTGTAGATGGCTCTTACCACTGGTGGGGTTGGGATGCCACATAGCCTGCCTCACAAAGGGACCTTGCCTACAAACCTCGCCCTGGCCTAGGGTAACCCACTGCCCACCTCCTCCACCCAGACGCATCGTAATGCGCGCAGAGTCAGATGGATGTGACTGTACTCACCGCCTTGTGGCTGCTGTGATGCCCTCAAGCGCCCATCCAACTCCGGGTACGCCACCGCCAGGATCAGGAACATCAGGGGGGTCATGGTGCGACGGGCACCCCTCCCACGTTGGGAGGCCATCCCCAGCTGGGCCTCCTCCATCTTCTTGCTCCAGCGGCGAATGTCCTCCCATCTTTTACGGCAGTGGGTGCTCCGTCTGTGGTAGAACCCCAGGGTCCAGACGTCCTTGGCGATGGCACGCCAAAAATCCTTCTTCTGATGGGCGCTGACCTACAGGAATAGTACAGGGGAAAAGGAAAAACGTTAACCGTCCGGACCGTCACAGTCATTGGCCCACATTCCCACCCTTGCCCTGACGCACATACACTCACCGTCCACTCATGCAGGGCTCAGTCCCCCCCCATGTATCTTCCATCCACACCACTCCAAACAGGCATTGCCCACACACCATGCTCACAGTGTACTCACCTGTTTGTCTGGAGGACCGTAGAGTAGCGTGTACCTGGGGAGGACCCCATCCACTAACTTCTCTAACTCCTCCGATGTGAAGGCAGGGGCCCTTTCCCCAGACACATGAGCCATCGTCGCTTCCAGACTGAGGTCACAGCAGCACTTGCAGTGTAGGTCCTCTCCTGTCGAAGGTCAGGTATCAAGTGAGTGAACAGACAGAAAATGGCGGTCACGTCTGCGGCGGTGCGTACCGTCACCGACGGCGTACATCGTGCATTGGTTAACATCCTGCATTGGTTAACATTGGACCCTATGGGTCCCAGGAGCCAATGTTAACCAATGCAGGATTGCGCCGCGGTCTTCGACCACCTACTGCCACGGTGTACAATGCCAGTGTAGTTACCTCATTTCCCCTGGTCCCACCTTACAGGTCAGGCAGCCGCCATTTCAGGGGGCCACATGGCATTAATAATAACTGCGTCACACCTATCTAGGCCTTGCATACACACAGTAACAGGCACATTGTGGATTAACAAATGTGTTCAAATGACATTTTGTAATACCTCAGTGTTGGCTGACTCTCTGATCACTGTTCTCATCCATAGGGCACGTCCGCTGGGGCAGATGATGAGATGGCGGCATCCTCCGGTGTACAGACCGCTGGTGGACCTGTCGACAATGGAGGAAAGACATGTGATCATCACCTACAGGCTTGATCGTACCACAATCCTGGAACTGTGTGCCCAGTCGGAGCCAGACCTGATGTCAGCTATCCGCCATCCCACAGGAATCCCCCCACTAGTGCAGGTCCTGTCAGTACTCCATTTCCTGGCAAGTGGGTCTTTTCAAACAACAGTGGCCATTGCATCAGGGATGTCCCAGCCTATGTTCTCCAACGTGTTGTCCAGAGTGTTGTCTGCTCTGCTGAAACACATGCGCAGCTACATCGTTTTCCCTCAGGTGGAGGATTTGCCTACAGTGAAAGGTGACTTCAATGCCCTGGGACATATCCCCAACATCATAGATGCCATTGATGGGACACATGTGGCCTTGGTCCCTCCTGCAGGAGTGAACAGGTGTACAGAAACCGGAAAAGCTACCATTCAATGAATGTGCAGATGGTGTGTTTGGCCGACCAGTACATCTCCCATGTGAATGCCAAGTTTCCTGGCTCAGTGCATGACGTTTACATTTTGAGGAATAGCAGCATCCCTTATGTGATGGGGCAACTCCAGAGGCACCGAGTGGGGCTAATAGGTGAGGACAAGGACCCTATACCGTGTGAATAGTTGTCTGGGTCTGGGGTTGTCCCTACGGGTTAGTGTGTGTCTAACAGTTGTCCCTCGACATTTGCAGGTGACTCTGGGTACCCCAACCTATCATGGCTACTGACCCCAGTGAGAAATCCCAGGACAAGGGCAGAGGAACGCTACAATGAGGCACATGGGCGAACTAGGAGGGTGATCGAAAGGACCTTCAGCCTCCTGAAGACCAGGTTCCGGTGCCTCCATATGACAGGTGGTTCTCTCTGCTACTCACCAAAGAAGGTGTGCCAGATCATCGTGGCCTGCTGTATGCTGCACAACCTGGCTTTGCGATGACAGGTGCCTTTTCTGCAGGAGGATGGTCCAGCTGGAGGTCTTTTGGCAGCTGTGGAGCCTGTGGACAGTGAAGAAGAGGAGGCAGAAGAAGAGGATATCAACAACAGAAACAACGTTATCAAGCAATACTTCCAGTGAGAGACAGGTAAGAAGATATCAATGCCTTACACATCTCCTACAATTGTTTGACCTTTCATAAGTGTCACTTTCACCAAGTGTATGGACCCTGAATTGTCACTTTGCCTTTACATTTCACAGATGTGGGTCCCACTGTGTGACCTCTGCTATATTACCTCATGGACTAGAGCTGTGTTACATCGGTATGTTGACAATAAAATTGACATTGCTATATTCCATAGTTATTGCAAATACACATTTGTGAAAGCACAGACTGACTCCAGATTGTTTTGTGATTCAAGGGTGTTTATTTCTGTGCAAATATGTGTGGGGGTTTAAATGGTCAGGGGTGGTGGTGGAGGAATGCCCATGGCAGAGTCCAGTCTATTTGTTTCACAGGTGCATTGTCCAAAGGGGCATAGGAAGTGGAGCTAGGGCAGTTTAAAGATGGACAGGGTGACAAAGTGGGACAGAAGGATGACATTCAGGGGGGTCTCATTTCCTGGCGGGGTCTTGGCATTGTTCTTTGTCTTGTTCCTGGATCTCAGGGACTGTTTGCGGGGTGGTTCTCCATCTGTAGGGGGTGGGGTGCTGGTGACGTGGTCCTGTGGCGGTGCCTCCTGTCCACTAGCGCCAGAGGAGGTGGTGGGCTGTTCATCATCCAGGCTAGTGTCAGGGGCCCCTTGTTGTACCACAGTGTCCTTCCTGGTGTTGACAAGGTCCTTCAGCACCCCTACAATGATGACCAGGGTGGTGTTGATGGACTTGAGTTCCTCCCTGATCCCCAGATAGTGTTCCTGCTGCAGCCGCTGGATCTCCTGAAAGTTGGCCAGTACCGTTGCCATCATCTCCTGGGAATGATGGTACGCTCCCATGATGTTGGAGAGGGCCTTGTGGAGAGTGGGTTCCCTGGGCCTGTCCTCCCCCTGTCGCACGCACAGCAGTCCTCCCAGTTCCCCTATTTTCCTGTGCCTCTGTCCCCTGAACCGTGTCCCCACTGCCACTGCCCCCAGGTCCCTGATTTTCTTGGGGTGGTGGGTTTGCCTGGGTTCCGTGTAGTGGTGGACACACCTCTGCTTGGCGTGTCCTGGGGACAGAGGGATGGGCCAGCTGGGTGGGTGCTGTGCTGGTGTTTCCTGAGGGGGGAGGCTCTGTGGTGGCATGTGCCAGTGTGAGGGGAACCGACTGTCCCGAGGTCCCAGATGGGCCGGGCTGGTTATCTTGATCCAGTTGGACAGAGCTGCTGTCATCACTGTGGGCCTCTTCTGTAGGGGGAGTGGACATGTCTGGAACCTCCTGTCCAGTGATGTTGGTTAGGGGTCCTGCAGGGGTGGAAAGTCATGATTATTGCATCTGTGTGTGCCATGGGGTGCAATGGGTGGGTGACCCTGTACTCCAGTGCTTGCATTCTTGTCTCGGACCTTGTGTGATAATTGGTTTGGGGTCTGTGTGGGTATCTGTTGTGGCCATGCTTTGGTGATGGGTGTCCATGCTTTGGTGTTGCATGCAGGGCTTGGTGTTGGGATGGGTGGGTTGTGATAGTGGGACATTTGTGAGGTTTTGGAGTGATGGGGGTTAGGGTGAGGGTCGGGGTATGTGATAGCATGCAGGTAGGGTGGGGCATGTAATAGTTAAGATTTGACTTACCAGAGTCCATTCCTCCTGCTACTCCTGCAGGCCCTCAGGATGTAGTATAGCCAAGACTTGTTCCTCCCATGTTGTTAGTTGTGGGGGAGGAGGTGGTGGTCCACCACCAGTCCTCTGTACTGCAATCTGGTGTCTTGAGACCACGGAACACACCTTCCCTCGTAGGTCGTTCCACCTCTTCCTGATGTCATCCTGTGTTCTTGGATGCTGTCCCACTGCATTGACCCTGTCGATGATTCTGCGCTATAGCTTCATCTTCCTAGCAATGGTGGTGTGCTGCACCTGTGATCCGAATAGCTGTGGCTCTACCTGGACGATTTCCTCCACCATGACCCTGAGCTCCTCCTCAGAGAACCTGGGGTGTAGTTGAGGTGCCATGATGTGGTGTGGGTGATGTGTGAGGTGGTGTGTGTTGTGATTTGTGAGGGGATGTGTTTGTGTGTGTTGTCTGAGGTGCGTGGATGTTGTGTGAATGATGGTGTTGTGTGTCTGTGGATGGTATTGTTATTTCTGGAGGTGTCGCTCTCTGGCCTTCTGTTGAAATTTTGGTAGTAAGGGTTTGTGGATGATGTGGGTGTGTGTTTTACATTGTATTAGGTGTGTGGGAGTGGTGTGTGTATGTGCATCAGGTGTGTGTATTTCGATTTGTCCAATGTGGTTGTGTTTTGTAAAAATGTGTGTATTTTGAGCGCGGCGGTGTGCACCGCCAATGGACTACTGCGGTTGGAAGACTGCCGCGTGGATTCGTGGGTCGTGATAGTGTGGGCATATTTCTGTTGGCGTGACCGTGTCGGTTTTGTTATCGCCAGTTTATCACTGACCTTTGGTGTGGCGGACTTGTGTGGGTGTCTGGATTTTGGCAGATTTTGAGCTGTGGGTCGTAATACCTGTAGCGGAATTCCGCTGCCGCAGCGGTGTGTTAGCAGTCTCCTGCACGGCAGTAAGCGGGATTTACCGCCAATGTTGTAATGAGGGCCAAAGTAACTTTTGCACTAGAACATAAATATCAATAAGTCATTTTCCATCACTTTGTGGGCTGCATAGCCTTAGTAAATCTGTGTCAAGATTGTGCAGCCCTGCCAAGTGTCACGCATCTCACATTAGAATCACGCATTTCTGGTCATTTTCCCACATTACCGCAATGGTGGAGATTGCCAGGCAAAAGAACCATGAGGCCAGATGTAGCAAACGATTGCGACTCGCAAACGGGCCGAATCGCAATTTGCGACAGTGCAAAATCGGAAATGGGATGCAAAAAGCCCATTTCCGACTCGCAAAAAGCGATGGGACCCGTTTGCGAGTCGCATCCGGTGCGACCCCATTTTGCGAACCGCAAATTGCAAGTCGCAATTTGCGAGTCGCAACCCATATGCAATTGCAACTCGCAAATTGCGACTAGTCGCAAAAAGCCCAGTTTGCATGTCCCATTTACCACTAACTCAGAGCAGGTGGTAACCATTACCAAAGTATAAAAGGGGACCCAGAAGGCATCTAGGTTACTCAAGATGGCGGAGATATACCTGATAGCAGTGAGGAGGAGAGTCTACGCAGCCCAGCAGAGGAGGAGGAGGGGCCACAGACAGGAGAAGATATATAGAACCAGGCAGACTCTTTTTCAGCAAACTGAAGAGGAGATCTATGACAAATACCGCCTTAGCAGCGCAGCCATTCTAGAATTAATAGATTTACTGAAACCACAGCTAGAACACAAGACTCTGCGTGGCTGCGCCATCCCTACGCATGTGCAAGTACTATGCGCACTGCACCTCTTGGCCTCAGGGAGCTATCAGGGGGTCATTGCCGTGGCAGGTGGGGTATCCCAAAGTGCAGTGTCAAGGTTCCTCAGGGCATTCCTAGATGCCTTAGTCACGCACATGTCTCACTTCATATACTTACCAAGGAATGAGGCAGAAATTAACAGCACCAAGCTGGACTTTTACCGCATTGCCCACTTTCCTCATGTCATAGGGTGTGTAGATGGGACACACATTCAAATATGCCCCCCTGCTAATCTGGAACACATTTTCCGCAACAGGAAGTGTACCCACTCACTCAACATACAGGTTGTTTGTGATGCCCATTATGTCATCACGGACATCGTAGCTAAGTTTCCTGGCAGTACCCATGACTCATACATTTTTAGGCATAGTGGGATACATCAACGCCTGGAACGTGGGGAATTTGGAGACGGTTACCTCCTAGGTAGAGCCACAGACACTTGCAGACATACACACAGGTCACTGTGCACGACTATCTGGACTTCCTAACAGAGTACTTTTGTGTCCAACAGGTGACTGTGCATATGCTCTCAGGCCTTGGATCATGACTCCATTTTTAACACCCAGAACTGAATCAGAGAGGCAATACAACAGTGCGCATAAGAGGACCAGGAACCTGATCGAGCGCACCTTCGGACTGCTGAAGGCAAGATTCAGATGCCTCCACCGCAGTGGAGGCGCCCTCCAATACGCCCCCATTACCGCTTTCAAAATTGTGGTCGCATGCGCCATCCTCCACAACATAGCCACCCGACGTGGGCTACCTCTCACCCCTGCAGACCCAGATCCTGATGATGAAGAGCAAGAACAACCACATCGCCATCATGGGGATAGGAGTCTAGCTAATCAAGGCGGACTGAGACGGGACCACATTGCAACGCAATATTTTGGACGGTATGTGTCAACTCCCACCATACTCACCTATTAACCAAAAACTCCATTTGTTAAGTGGAACAAAAATAACTGTTTTATTAATGTCATGAAGAAACTATATACAAGTTGAAATTGTCCATGGGCAGGAAAATGCCAACCAGTCATGTGGCACATTAACGCCATGTGCCACATTAATCTGTCCTGGCTGTTATCTATGATTTCCTGCCCCTCCTGCCAGCCTGGCTGGTCCCTGCTGCATCCATGGTGCTCTGCCTACCACTCCTGAGCACCCTACTGTCAGTGGCAGAGACACTGCTCACTGTTGAGCCCTCCTCACTGTCTTGGGGTGTTTCCCCGGTGGCCCTCGACATCTCCCGTGTCTCCATAAGTTCAACTATGTGGGTGAGACGTCCCAGGCCCCTGGCAACATCCCCAGCAAAATGGCCCATCGCTATTTGCAGGCCAACTGTCCTCCTCGACAGGCCTGTTGTATTGATGGCTAGCCTGCCGATCGATGTGGCCATCCTGTCCAGTCTTAGCATTATCTGGCGATCTCTGCGCCGCCGCAGTCCGGCCGCCAGTTCCCTGATGGCAAGGGCAATGTCCCCAGTGTTCTGGCACATCTGGTCCATGCGTCTGTTGAGGTGCTGCATGCTTGCATGGTTGTGTCTAACAAAGCGGTGCAGCACACCACTAATCCTGCCAATGTTCTGTTGCGTTGCGAGTCCGGCTGCGAGTCGCAAAATCGGATCGCTTTTTTTTCTGACATTCCAATTTGCGACTCGCATTTTGCGAGTCGCATCAACTCGCAAAAAGCGAGCCGCAATTTTTATTTTTGCTACATCTGGCCCCATGTCCTGAAGTGCGATAAAACCTCTTGCTCCCAGTCTCTCAGGCTCCGAGAACTGTTTATCAAAGGTCACAAGGTGGCGTTGGTGTAGAACGGGAGGTACATGAGTCTCGATATATTACGATATTTATATTGTTTCCTCGTCTTCATCGCTTGACCTTAGCTGGCAAGAAAGTGTCACTCATAGTCGTTGAAATGCCACTCATATTTACACTACATTTATGAAAATGTCACACATAGCGATCTGAAACCTTGGCAGCTATATGTAACTCTGATATCTTATAAAAGTGTGCGTTTTACAGAGCATGGCATTTCCTCAAATTCACATTGGAAAGCCTACACCAGTGTTTGCTGTCAAGCAATTCTATGTTGTAATACGTCGGCTTCAAACCATACCACGCAAGTGTAGGTTGATTTACTCACGAGACAGCAAAAGGCCAAAACTGCTGCCATGTTTATTGTAGTTATTCCAAATATTTTTGACGAGTTGTTGAGTACTGAAATATATATTTAGTGTTCACTCAGAAGCCGATCAAATATTTGACCTCCGCCATATTGATAATTTAATCTACAGGATGCCGATCAAATTCGCTATGTTCCCACTATTCACAGAGAATTCTTACATTAAAGTATTACCCTTATTTGCCCATTGGTCTTTTGCAATTTAACTATAAGCTGAAATGGCTGTGGATGTGCTAATTCTTTTTAATGTAGCCATTTAGTGCCCTCTAGTGGATTTTGAACCTATGGCTCTATATTTATAACTGGATGAAAAAGTAGAGACAAGCAGCATGTGAAGTAATGAAGACTTTCTGGATAAACTTAAAGAAAGGTTATATTCTATTAGCCCATTAGTTGCTGTGGCTTTAGACCTCCATTACTAAGTGCTTTTTGATGTTTCGGGTACTTCGCGGTCAAACCTTCATAACTTTTTTTCATCAAAAGGGATCATCACCAAATCCTTCTTTCCCCACATCCTGGGGGTTCTAAAGACACTTTCCCTGGAGAGAGCAAAGAAAAAATACAAAATACAGCTACATTAAAAAAAAACAGGGAAAAAAGTGCTGTGCAAGAAAGTACATGTTTTTCCCCCAATAATGCCATCAATGATAGGGTTCCAGTGCTCAGATCACAAACTTCCCAGCTTTCAGGAACCAGCGGAGATCCTGAAACACTAAGGGGCAGATTTATGAAAAGTGGTCCCGCACCTAGTGCAGCACCACTTTTGTTGTGCGCCTTAGCACCCCCCCCCCCACTAACACCACTATGTGTGCGCCGTATTTAGTATACGGCACACCATGGCGGTAGTTAGGAAACTAGCATCAGACTTTTTTATCCTAGTTCAGCACTTTGCAGGATCAACGTAAAAAATTCTGACACTAATTCTGCAAAGCACCCAGAGGCCCATTGAAACCAATGGGAGCCTCCAGGTGTTAAAAGTGCCGAAAGAAATGACGCAAAGAAATCTCTTCGGTTTCTTTGGGCCCTCCTAACAGGGGAACTTCCCCTTTGCATACATTATGCCTTGCACACGCATAATGTAGCAGAAAAGGTTACAAAATGGCGCAATGCATGCATTGCGCCACTTTGCAAATGTGGCGCTGTGTTTTTTGCCATCTAATGCCACATTAGCATAAAAAATGAAGCTGTGTTGTTAGAATGGCGCTAGGCCCTCTTAAATCTGAGCCATAGACCCTTAAGTTCAGCCTGAGTGCCCTGTGCCTATGCTACAGAGCGTGAGCACAGGTTAATTTATGGCATTTAACTGACTTCCCTGACTAGGATTGTGGTCCCTACTTGCACAGGGTGCACACCTCTGTCAACTAGAGAAACAATTTCTAACAGTGACTAAAGGGACAAGCACCCATTTTCTAACATATACACAGGCGAAGATACAGTAACATTTATAATTCACAGTGCTTTGAAACAGCTGAAGTACAGTAGTTAGCGCTATAAGAAACTCTTCTTCATTCCTAGTGGTCTTCACCAATGAACACTTTGTGACACAGTGTGAAGCTCCTTGCCTTAATTCCATGTTCACCTGGGCATAGGTACCTTTAGTAACCTGGTACCCACCTGTGAGCACCTAAAGAATTCTGTGCTACCAAAATGTGCGCCACCTTCCATCATCTTAATTGCAAACGCATCATAGAACAGGCCACTTTTATTTGCAGGTGATTGCAGGGCTGGAATGTGCACCTGTAACCGAATTACTTTGCCAGCACTAACAGAATTAATATTTTATTCCCTAACACAATGAATTAAATATAGCCTTGGAGGCATCAGTCTTCTAAGGATGGTTGAATGTGCCAGGAATATAATTACCATGGAATAAGGCAAAATAATCTGGCATCTTAAAATGAAACCTACACATTTTAAACAATTCTGAGACAAGCCATAAATAAGAAAAAAGTAATCTTACAGCTGATTTCGAATCTGTGTGCCTCTGCCGAGCCAAAACCAGTCATTCATCCTAAAACAACAAGATAATGGGAGTTGTAGGTGGAATAATTTTGCAACAACATAGCAAAATAAACCAGAGTATTTCCCAGATACAGATAAAGTAGCTAACGGGGAGGGTGTGGTTTATTAGTGCGGAAGGTGCAGTGCCACCAGGGGTTGGAGGAGGGCACTTCTCCACATTTAGTGGCTGGTTTAGTAACAGACAAGGGGCTGAAGCAGAATTTCCTTGTTGCATTAGGAGCAATGGTATCCTTGCAACACAGCTAAGATGATTAGTGAAACTCGAAGCTCAGGGTTAAAAAATCAAGGCCTCCAGTAAGTGTCAACACCTCTACATATGACCAGCTCCCATGAAACAGCATTTTTTTTACAGGAAAGGTGCAAATAGGGCAGCCAAATGAAAGCTCTGCACTGGTTCTCAGCTCAGCCATCTGAACAGTACAAACAACTAAAATATACCGTGTAGAATTCAAATTTAAAGCTTTTCCCAAGCATTATTTTCTCTGAAGTGATATGACATGCACACCAAGGCCCATATTTATACTTTTACGGGCCCAAGTTCTTCACCAGCGTCAGTGGCGAAAGCATTTGTCAAGGTGATAATCTGTCCCCTCTTTCTTCTGTTAGAGCCCCAGAATTATAAAGCTCAGGCACGTCTCACTATTTGAATCACAGATTCACCATATACCAGCTATTCACCACTGCACACTGATCACAACAACCCTTGGATTTCAAACATGCTGCGAAGCAAACTCTCCACCAAACATAGCAAAGACATCTCTAGTTCCACTGATCTAACTGGCCAGTCAATTTCCAAAATAAACATTGGGCCTTATTTACAAGGATTTGGCGTAGAGCAGTGCTGCAAGCCTTTTCGCTGTGCAGACCGGCGACAAATCAAAAGGATAGGAATGCACCATATTTAAGAGATACGGTGCATTCCTGTGCTTTCAGCCAGTGCTGAAGCATAAATTGCTGCTGAGCACCAAAGCAGGCACCTTTGCACCATGGTGCAAGGGTTTCTGTGTTGTTGGTATGATTGTTTTTGGGCAGGAAGGAACAATTTCCTGCCATGGACGTCATTTAGGGGTCGCAGCTGCGACCCCTGGCGTGCCCTTTGCTACCCCTGGACTCAGAAGTAGCAAATTCAGTGCCAGGAACACAGAGGCAGCTCGTCCTTATGGGTCAGTTGGGGCTCCACTCTCTTTGTTTTCTGGCATTTTTTTTATTACACTAATAGTGAATAATAATGTATTTTTCACTATTAGAGTAATAAAAATGGAGTACAGTCAGCTGGAATATGCCCTTCCAGGGCAGCTGAGGGAAGTACAAAATGCTTTTAAATGTATGTTGTGTGCATGCTTGCGGTTAAGAGTGTGTTTATGTGCTACAGTGTGTATGTAAATGTGTATATGTAAGTATGTGTGTGGGTGTAAGTGAAAGTGAGGGTCAAAGGGCATGTGATGTCACTTCTGTTACCCCTGGCATTTTGGTGAATTGAAGTCCATGCTTCCTGCACAAAAACAATCTATGGCTTTGGACCACCTTACCTTACTCCATATCTATGAGGTCATGAAAAGCAACGCAGATGCATCACCTCATAGATATGGTTGAAAGGCTTGCATCGCCAGAGCATCATGAAATGTGACTCTCCGGTAGCGCAGGCCTCTTGTAAATGAGGCTCATGATGTTTAACCCTGGCAGGTGGGAGAGCAACTCTAAACCTCCAGTTCCAGTTAAAGTACCCATCAGCACATCTTCTTCTGTTAGATTGCTAGTGCCAAGACCTTTTGCTTCCTAATGACTGAACTATGTGCATTTGGGTTACAGCAAAGTATTCTGAAGTCGTTTGTGAGTGAACATGAGCTTTGAACTATTTCTTTCATGCTTATTTTGCACTCTTATGAGTGGGGTTGTATGTTTTGCCACTAAACATTCCTGTAAATGAACCGGACATATTACTAGGAGGATCTTACAAATGTGTCTATATCAATGAACTTCGTGTACAAGATATTAGAGTTTCAGCCTGTGTATACATTGCTAGGAGTAGGGAGCCACAGGATCTTAATGGTGTTTCTTGGTTTTTAGTCGAACAGAACTCAAGTAGAAAATGTATTTTTGTCAGGATTTCACATTGAGTTGACAGGTGTGTTAGTACAAATAGATAATTCCCCTACCAAATGTGAAAAGCTTACAGAATTAGCTGTACAGCTGAATCGTAGTCTATTTGAAGATAAATCAGAAAAGACACTTGACATAAGACAGAAGTGAGTTGAATTTTGGAAACTCCAGAGCCAACGAAGTTAGACAATATTAGACAGCGTGTATCCAAAGCAAAGAGCGAACGAAGGTGTGTACTGTCTGTGATTCTATTTGGAAGATTCGGACATTTTGCAAAATATTACAAAAATAGGTTCCGTAACAATGCTGCTTTGTTGAGCAAATAATTTAAGTCTGGTTATAAATACAATGCAGTCAGCTGAGGTATAAATGGTACTTACTATGAAGATGATTTTGTCAGAAGATCATAGAAAGGTGGCTTTCAAACTTTTAGATTCAAGAGTTTCTCAAAGTTACTGGATATTAAGTTTGCTCAACCTTTACAAATTCCAGCCACTAAGAAAAAGATCAATTGGATGCTCAGGTTTAGTGAGGTGTGCTACATGTATGGTTTCAATTGTTTGTTTTTCTGCATCACCAAGATAACGTTTGTTTTGAGCTTCCAGATGTTCCTCAGTTTTGGGTTAACTGTACATAATCCTACTTAATGCTTATATTAGTTGGGCTACCAGGAGGGTTTAGTTGAAATCTAATTATTTTCAGAATAGCTTTATGATTTTTTATCCATCAAGAGAAAATTGCCTCTCAGAATTTTGCAAGCTGTTTGCCACTGATTTCCCTCCTTACTATCAACGCTTTAGTGATAAACAGAAGCTGCGATTCTATAGTAGATTTAGAAACAGGTGCACAAATTCCTTTTAGTTGAGTATATGGACTCACAGAGCCAGAAACAAAATACCTTCAACAGTACCTAGATGTAAATTTGGCTAATGATTTTATTAGACCTTTACAGTGCCGAGCTCCATCAACACTATTCTTTGTGCCCAAGTGTTTTGCTCTACGTTTGACTGAGCCAAAATATACACACTGAAAGGAGTCGAAAAGATTCTCTGGAATGCACTTCTTAATCTGAAGAATACATTTATTATAGCTTTTTTCAAGGTTCGTGAAGGAAGGCTTGAATAGTAAAAAGTGTACTTTCAGAATGTGCAACAATAACATAAAACCATGTATAAAGAATCTTCAATCTATACACAGCAAATATATACATGCAAGGATACAAACACTTACATTGATATATGGATATATATTCATACACAATGCAAAGAAAATAATTAATGAAAATGCATCACTGTAGGGCCTGCCAGATGCTTTATTTTGCTCATGCCAGCAAGACGATGACCCCGTTCAACTGTGAGAAAGAGATCTCCACCCCCACGGGAAAGATGTCAGGCATTCGACGTCTAAAATCCCTACTGTGGTCTCGGAATCTACGACTGCCGAGCAGGGTAATCTTTTATATCTTAAAGAACTGGAGAAGGGGCTTTCTGGAAAAACCCCTCCCAACAAGAAGACATTTTTTAAAATGCTGGCTATTTTAGGTCTGGGTTGAAAGAAACAGGTTGGAACTGGCCAGTTTCCCAAGGTATCTCTCCTAAGCCTAAGCCGTTCCCTGCTGTACCATAAACATCAGTCTAGTACATCCTTATTGTGCTGACTGCCTAACTCCTCCATATTCTGTACTAGCTCTTCAGTGATAATATGTCCTAGCTCTTCGGTGAGAAAGAGAACACGCAGAAATAGAAAACAAGTTCCATAACATGTTTGTACGGAAAACTACTCGCACCTCTAATGTGGCAGTGAGGCTAAGCTGAACACAAAATGCAGTCTATAACTAGTGACCACTAAAGTGACAGCGGGCAGCTGAGCCAAGTGCAAAGTGGTGCAACACGAAATCAGTGGTCAACACACAAATATCACTACACCAAGAAGTAGGGAGACTTGAGGACATGGATCGACAATTGTCACCTCTTGCCTTTGATATGTGTATTAGATCTGATCAGAAATGCTAATCTATGTACTATTTTGAATTTAAAGTAAGCTTATTATCTAGTCAGGATCTGACACAGTGATGAGTGCAAGGGTGCCTTACATACTTAGTTTGGATTGTTCAAACAAAAGGTGATATATTTTGGACTGCAGGATGCTCCTGCAGCATTTCAGTATTTTATTGCTCAGGTATTGAGAGTTTCTTTTGGATGTGCTCTGCAGTGAGTATCTTGATGACATTTTGAGCTATTCTGGCACCTTGGACGATTGGAAACTCACATATCACATATGAAGCCAGTGTTGCAAAGTTTAAGAGAGCAACACCTTTTAGCTCAACTGGAGTTCTTTTTTCACAACACTACATTGGAGGTCCAGGCAACACCATGAAGTCTGTGTGATTATAGAGATTGATGAAAAGAAAGTAGCAACAAAAGTGATATTGTCTGTATTCACTCCAGATAAGCTAATTCAGAGGTTTTGGGCTTTGCCTATATTTAGGAGTTGCATTTGTCAGTTCATTGACATTTTAAGGTCCATCACTAACTTACTATGGAAAGGAGTAGCTTTTGTTTGGTATACTGGAACAGATCAGGCATTCTGTTTTTGGAACAATGCTTTTCTAGTGTTCTAGTGTTCACCCTGATATATAATGCCTCTTATTTGTTGAGAAAGTTGCTTCTTATCATGGAACTTTCTTTCTCAGAAAAATCCAAATATTGGGCAGGTTCACCTGGTAGCTTATTTTTCTAAGACATGTACACTAACGGAGTTGAATGATGCCATAAGTGACAAGGAACTTTTGGACATTAAGAGGTATTTTGCATAATCGAGATGCTGTCTGTTAAGAGCAAAATACATTACCATGTATGTACAGATGACAGAATTTTGCAGTTGTTGAAAGTAGGTCAAGCACTTACTCCTAGGAAACTAGGATGAAGTTTGTTTTTCAGTGACTATGATTTTAAAATACTTTACAGATCAGGTCCAAAGAATAGGAAGGCTGATAGCTTATCAAACCAAGAGAGTGAAAACCAAGTGACTGATAACCCACCATTAATTTTACCCCAAAAGGGGTTGTGTAATCGCTCTGTTGCATTAAGCAATACAGATTCATTTTTGAACAGAGTATGTACAGAAATTCTATCTATATATGAAGGTGTTTTGTTAAAGAACAAAAAAACAGATACAAAAAGGATGGAAAGTTGTATTGTGAAAAAGCAGCTTATTTACCATCAGATTAGTTAAGCCAACATGCTATGAGTTGGCTTCATAACTCAAAAGGGCATCTTGGTTTGCTAAGACTATGTTAGCTATTAGAAGATACTTTGGTGGCAAACTTAATATGCTGATGTTAACACCTATGTACAAATATGCTCAGCTGGTTCCCAAATCAAGAGTTCACTTAGTAAACCAATGGGGTTATTGAGAGCTTTGACTGTTTCACTTAGACCTTGGCATATGATGTCACTGGAACTTATTGTAGTTGTAAACAATTTCACTAAGATAGATCATTTTATACTGCTGAATGGTCTTCCTACAGTTAAAAAATGTGAACAGTTTTTCACATGTTGCTTGTTTACATGTTTTCCACAGGTATTGATTGCTGACAGAGGATCCCAGTTCATAAGTTAATTCCAAAATTTTGGTGCAAAGAGTTGGATATGAGGTGGTCTGTCTGGATGGACAGACCGAAAGATTGAATCAGTCTGTTGAGCAGAATCTAAGATATTAAACCTTGGGACTAGAGGATGATCAGAGCAAGACTGTATGATTGTTGGGGATAACATACAATACCGCATAGCTTTAATCTATTGGACAATCACCTTTGTTTTATATCTATGGTCACCATCCTCACACACTGCCTTTGGATCTGTTTGTTAACCTAATTTCTTTGTAGCTGAGTTCATCCATATCCAGACGTCTGCAGAAGAGGCCTTGAAAAAATCTGGTAATTCAGATATGTTTTAACTGTATCGTAAAATGAGTCTTGCACTACAGTCTTCATAGGTGAGAAAGTGTAGGTGCCTTACCAAGAATTTGCATTTCTAAATTGTAGCCTACATTTGTGGGGGAATTTGGGATGAAACAGATTGGGAAACCAGTTATGAGCCCCACAGATGAGATGGCAGCCTTTAGGAGTTTGGGGCAATGCCAGGTAGGGGGGCTCAAGGTGCTCAAGGTACTACTTACCATTAAGTCTGGTCCAATTCTGAAAAAGCAGTATGTTGAGTTCATCTTTGCTGAGTACCTTTCAGCAAAGTAAAGGTTGACGGTCATTATAGGATGCTAATGATGTGGAGAACACTTTGTGTGGCAGAGCACCAGGTGTGAAGAACAATTTCTACCAGGCCAGAGACTCTTGTGTGTTCAGATAGAGAGGGCCATCTTGGATTTTCAGGTATAGATTTCCTTGTGGTGCACTGCATCCTTGCTAGACAACTGCGCTAGTTGCTACAAGCAGGGCCACACTACATGGATTTTGAATATCAAGTGTCACGGCTTATTGCTTCCGAAGGATTGAACAACTGACATATTGAATTAGACGGTAGGATCATTAAGTTGTGTGCGATTGATCAAACTTTGAAACATTTCTTGCACATTTATTTTGAACTCTATAAACCGGTTACAGTTGCCTGTACTATTAAGAGTAGGGTTATATTTTCAGCTTAAAACTCCAATGAAAGAACAGGATGAATTTTGAGATGACATTACACACACACACACATACATGTGTGTGTTGATATATATATATATATATATATATTCACATAATGCATTTTCCTTTGGAAGTGTGTTGCAATTAATACGTGAGTCCACCCAAACAGGCGGAGCACCCGTCCTGGAGTTCGGCAGCATCCGTGGAACTTGGATTTCGATGAATTAATATTGCTGCCTGAACCACCATAGCTGGATTATAAACCTGTATGCCGACGACCAAATGGCTGCGGATTATTGAATCTAAGAGATTAGTGCCATTGGGTTCTTTCCTGTGCTTACAAATTGTGTTTAAAATCATGTGCGTTTGTGGCGAGGAGCATCGTTGGAGTCATTGATTGAAGTGAAGGGGCACGCGAAACGGGACCAAACATTGCATGTGGGTTGGTAAAATAAGTGTATGAGTATCAGTCTATCCAAGACACAATGATGAGGGAAAGCTGCATAATGCTTCCCATTTGCATTTCAGATTAATAATCGGGTGCTTTGCCATTCCCCCATAATACTTCTATTGAAGGCTGATCACCACCGTTTGGATTGACAACACTTTGACATGCAATTATGTTCATGTATCATCCAATGGGAGCGTGGCAAGATGAATATAAATGCAACCATTACAAGTGGGTGTGTTTCGCTACAATTGGCATTGATAAAGGCGGGATTGCCGAAACGCGTTAGTTTGCCAAATAAATTACTGAGATATTGCCCCGTGAGTGACTTTCTTTTCCTTTGGAAGTTTGTTGGAATTAATATGTGAGTCCACCCTCACGAGCGAAGCACCCGTCCTGGAGATCAGCAGCGTTGGTGGAACTTGGATGACTAAATAGATATATATATATATGTGTGTGTGTGTGTGTTTCATTATATATATATATATATATATATATATATATATATTCACATAACCCATTCCGGCTCACTTCATTAGTGCAGAGAGTTCCCACTAAAAACGGATTTAATTGTTTTCAATCCTTTCATCTGCCATTCTCTTTAAGGTGTGTGGAACAATTTTTAAACATACATTAACCATTCTCCCATTCGTGCGTTCTGAGTGCACTTGTCAATCGGGCATTTGAAAAAAAGGAAGACGCGCTTGTTATGCTTGTGAGATCAAAACCACTGAAGTCAACCGTGACTGCCCCCGTGGATCTTGAGAGCCAATTGCTGTGAGTATTACGCGCGTGCCACTAGCGTGAAAGGAGGCACCGGCAAGAAGGAGCTCAGCGGTTCAGTGGCCTTTGGAGGTGAATCAATTTTTACTACCTGAACCACCACGATATGCCTAGTCCTGTTTGCTGGCCAACACGGAGAGGCGCAGAGCACTGAGGATAGCGCCTTGTGGTCACTATGGACTGTTTGGGTGTTATCGCAGAGACAAAGGCATACTGGCACCATCTCAGATGCCACTTAACTGGACGATCCTTCTTGTAAAGCCCTTCCCATGACACCTAAGACAGGTTGCACTGAGTCTCTTCCCCTTCCTTCTCTTTCTGGTTCTGACCTAGAGCCCAATTCTCCTTAGGATTGGGTCCCTCCTGGAACCCATGGGAACCAATTTCCCCAACCCTTCTGATCTGGAGGCATTCTGTTGCAAACTATTCTCCCCTTTTGACTTGGACTCATGCTACTCGCCCCAAGAAATAACCACTTGTCACTGAACAACACAGTGACCTTTTCTGGATCCTTCTCAGTGAGCTCAGTTGAGTACTGGGTTCCGACAATGGTAATCCTTCACGTCCATCCCTCTCACCCACACACTCCAATCATGCGTCACATGGATCCAGTTCTGAAACTGAGCGTCATCCGCCTTCTTGCTGTCAGTGAACTTGTGCTAGCATTGGGTTTTCTTCAGCTCAGACCACCTTATCAGAGCATCCCTCATGTTTCTTGCATTTCTTCATCCCAATGGATGCTGCCTCTTAGAGGTGTGCTTGGACCACTGGACTACGTGTAATACCACACTGCTACCCTAGACAAACTGCTACAAAAAGCTGGTGGGTACCCTGTGAACATTATTGTTTTGCTGTGGATGTTGTCTTCTTGTGCGACCATGTGCCTCACCTTTTTGTAAAGGGGCTGTGTGGTGGGCTCCACTGTGCCTTCTGCCAGCTTGTAAAAAAGATGAGGCATATTTATGAGCCCCTTGCATCACCGTTGCATGAATTTTTGCAACAGTGGCGCAAACTTTGAAATCCTCTCTATGTGGCTACACAAAGCAACTTTGCGTGGCTTTGAATGGCCTCATAGATATGGAGTAAGGCAAGGCAGCGCTAATCGCTGTGTTGCATTACTCTGTGCAGGGGGCATTCTATGGGCATTGTGGTCTGGGTTCCCATGCAATGCCCAGGGATTTCGACGCATCCCCAGATTTACAAGGACTTGTAAGCCTGGGGCTGCACCAAAACCTTACGCCTAAATATCTTTATTTCTCCTCGTTTTTTCTTTCTATGTGTTCTGCAGAATGAGAAAGAGGAAAAAGCCCCCCAGGATTGTTTTGTGCAGGAAGATGCCCATTTCTACACAAAAACAATCCTGCATGCAACGCACACACCCTGGCACCATGGTGCAAGGATGTCTGAGTTCGCACTAGGCAGTCCATTGTGCGCCAGCACAGGGGGAAAGGACAGGAACGTCATATGCTATAGATACGGTGCATTCCTGCCCTTTCTTTTTGATGCAGGACAATGCAGCAAGGTAGCATGCTGCGCTGCCCTGTGCCAAAATCTCAAAAATATGGGCCTAGGTATGCAGCAATTATTTTCAGGGGATATTGATGGTGTGTGAGGAATATACAGAGCTATCGACTCATCAGTAATGAACCAGGAACAAGTAAAAAAATAGTCGTAAAACAGTATAGTCACACTTTCACCTTTCTCTGCGTGCACTGATGTGTTCATAGACCAAAATGGCACAAAAACATCAAGCCCTGGGCTTCTTCGCGAAGTGCTTGGGGCTATATTTAATGGGAGCACATGCTAGTCAAGCAAACTTACAGAGTACAATTACGCCATTAGCACATTCAATCCTATTAGGAAAATCATCCATTTTCTGACCACGAAAAATGACCACCAGTGTGGACCCTGGCAAATATCTGGATCCACTCACACCACTCTTTTTATGTTGAATTAAATATTACACAATTTACATAATACAGCCACCTGTTTGGCCACAACCCTCATACTATGGGACCCTGAAAACCTGCCGTTACATCATTCCACTGGCACGTTTGGCACCTGCATCCAGCTCAAAGCTAGGGGTGTCCCAAATTTGCATTATTTGTTTTTGCACAATTTGGCAAAATTGGAAAAAATATAGGAAAATATGCAAAATGCAAAACTAGCATTTAGGCCCATATTTATACTTTTTTAGCACCGCATTTGCGTAATTTTTTGACACAAAAGCGGCACAAACGTACAAAATACATTTTGTAAGTTTGCGCCGCTTTTGCGTCAAAAAATGGCACAAATGCGGCCCTAAAAAAGTAAAATGTGGGCCTCAGTGGTAGAATTTAGTGCAAAATGTGCAAAAACACACAAGTGACGCAGATCACAGCCGCTCACATTCTGTTCATTTACATTGTTCCCGTGAACCCAGGATAGGAATTTTACCCAAACAGACTCCAATGACATGATGTGGTGTAATCAAGCTTAACTTAAAATGCTGGAAATTGCATGACATTACGCCGGCCGGCATAACAAACATTGTCCAGGGTCTACTCAAAACCCTCTCTTGTAAGTGCAAGTGCCTTGTATGTAAAGCAGCCAATAATATCCTTCAAAAATTAAACTCTCAGGGCCGGACACACAGGGACTTTTGGCTTGTAATTCACAAAGGGACTTATAACTTGTAAAGTGCGAGTGCTAGTTTTGAGCTGGATGCAGGTGCCAAACGTGCCAGTGGAATGATGTAACGGCAGGGTTTTCAGGGTCCCATAGCAGAAGATGTAGCCTGATGTTTGACTGTTGTCTTTGAATGTGCAGCAAATGTGACAAGATAAACACAAAATTTAAAGCATCTTTATTGCTCCTTCACCTTCTGAACTCCAGCATGATTATTGCTGGGGTGCTCCAGCACCTCTCCTCTGCACCCCTACTTCCAGCTCCTATGAGTACAAAAAGTTCATGACAAATCAAAATGATGCTGTTAGCCTAGGGTCAACCGGATCAGAAACATGAGTTCAGGGAAACAACAGAAATGGAACAAATCTTCAGAATGGTCTAAATTGAAATGTGACATGCGCTGTGGAAGATAAACTGGTTTAGAAAGTAGGATCACACCACAGAGAGTGCTTCAACTTAAAGCAGAGTTGGGACAACCAGTTTCCACTGAGCATGCAATGCTGAGCACTGCTGTCCCCTGCAAGCTGCACTTTAGGCTGTGACGAGAGACAACCTCCTCCCTTTCACTCCAATGCTGGGGGAGGGGTGAGGGCGATAACCCAGGATCCCCAGGATCAAGGCTCTCCAGGGAGTCTGAGGTGTGTGCACTTGGCGGGCAAAACAGAAACATGAAGCAACTCATTTTGAGAGGAGGGTGATTGTGTTTTTTTATTTATGTCTGGTGAACATGCAGTCAGAGCTTAATTTGCCAGGACACCAAGAGAGAAAAAATAACAGCTGCACCCCTCACTCTTCTGCAGCGTGTGACCCCTGCAGCTGTAGTTCATTCCCCAGGCAGTCCTTCCTCCAGGGTTAATCAGCATTGCTGCAAGGGTATCTGTGTTGTAGGCAGGATTGTTTTTATGCAGACAGGGGCACCTTCCTTCACAAAAACAATCCCGAGAGGTTTTTTTCCTCATTCTATGTGTGCTGCAAAATGCAGCGCACATAGAAAGACGAAGAACATTTCTCCTTGTTATGCCTCATCTGGGGAGGTGCATCTTTTTGGCACAGTCCCAGGTTTACCAGGTTTGATAAATCTGGAAATGCGTTAAAAAACATGGAAGTTGCGTGGGAACACCCACACAATGCCCGTGGAATGCCTCCCTTTCGCAGAGTAATGCAACGCAGCAATCTGTGCTGCGTTGCATTACTCCAGATTTGTTAAGTCATTCAAAGCCACGCAAAGTAGCTTTGCGTGGCTTCACAAATCTGATTTAAGGTTTGTGTCCTTCTTGCACCATGTTACGTGGTGAAACAGCGACCCAAACCGGGACATAAATATGGCCCAAGTGTTGAACTAAATGAGCCCCACTGGACGTTTATGTTATGTTACGTGTATTTGTAAAGTACACTTTCACCCGCAATGGTATCCTCGCGCTGAGTAGGTGTGTGTGCCTCACCCTGCCTTGGGTAGGTTGGTTAATTGAAAAGCCAGGTCTTCAGCAACTTCCATAATTTAAAAGAGAGGAGGCTCTGATGTGGGCCGGCAGGTTGTTTCACACTTTAGTAACACTGTAAGAGAACACCCTTCCTCCTAATCTGGTTCTCTGCATGAGTGGGATGAGAAGAAGTATATGGGTAGTTGGTGGAAAGCGATGCGACTGTCCAGTTAGGTGGGGCCTACGTTGTGTAATGCCTTGAATCTGTAAGAAGTTTGAAATGAACATGTTTGTGTATCAGGACTGGTGGAGCTCCCTGTGGTATAGTGTGATGTGATTTCTGTTGCGGGGGAGAGTTTGAGGTTGAGTCTGGCTGCAAAAACTGTGGGAGGTTTGTAATCTTCTGGTAATCGCGATGTAGAGGGTGTCCCAGAAGTGCAACTTGCTGGTGGCTAGGGCATGAGTGACATTTTTTTCTGGTACTCCTTGGGAGACATTTGAAGATCTTTCTCAGCCTCTTCAGGGTATAATAGCTGGATGCGGTGGCTGCAATGACTTTTGCGGTCATATCCACAATGATGTGGAGGTTCCTGGCCTAGGTGGTGGGTGTGGTTTTGGATTCAGTTAAGCAAGCAACCAGTTGGAGCTCCATTGTGAGTTGTTCTTGTAGAAGATCACTACTTCTGTCTTGTTTGTATTAAGCTTGAGGCAAATTTGCTATCATCCAGTTAGTGAAATGCACGGGATGAATTGTTTCATGAGTTGCATGTTGAGGTAAGAGAGGATGTTGATATTGTGTGCTGGGGTGATATTGGACAGAGGGATCATGTATGTGTTGAAGAGGATGGAGCTGAGTGATGAACCTTGAGGCACTCCACAGATGAGTTTGTGGGCTTCGGAGAAGTAGGAGCCAAGCTGACAGCTTGTGTTCTATCTGTTAAGAAGCAGCAGATCCAGCAGAAAGCAGGTCCTTGGATGTCAATTTTGTGCAGGTGCCTGATGAGACTGAGGTGTGAAACAGTGTCAAAAGCTGCAGACAGGTCGAGAAGAAAAAGGACTGCATTGCCTCCTCTGTCAGGGATTATGAAGATGTTGTCTGTGCCAGTGATGAGTCCTGTTTTTGTACTGTGGTTAGGCCTCAATCTGGACTGCGTGGCGTTGAGAAGCTGAGGTGGTCAGTGAGGTGTTGGTTGATTAGTTTCTCTAAGACCTTGGCTGCTTATAGTAGAAGGGACATAGGTCTGCAGTTGGAGAGCATGTCTGAGTCAGTGGAGTGTTTCTTGCACAGGGGAATGATGGTGACATGTTTCCAGGTGTCCAGGAATGTGGCTGAGTAAATGGAGGCATTGAGGATAGGTGTCAGTGCTTCACTGATGGGTAGGATTCCTTTGGGGAAGGCATATCGGGACAAGGGTCAGATGGGGACCCCTTGGGAATGGACTTCGTGACATCAGTTTCAACACTGGTGATGGCAGACCGAGGTCAGGGTTTGTTCTTTGGCTATGAAGGGAAGCTGAGTTGAATGGTGAATGGGTCTAGTTGAGGTTGAAACTGCTCCATTTCCCATACATGACTGCATTCACTTTTCTATACATGTGAGCAATTACAGAAAGGGCCATGCGGTGATGCCTGCCTGGGAACCCTCACATTTGTCTCCTTTCTGAAAGCAGTTGTAAGCATTTACTTCAGCGTCAGGTTCCGAACCATGAAATAAAACAGATTTCCCTCCACAAAGCATTGTAAATATTAGCACGCCTTGTTTGTACACTGCACAGTAGTTCCCCATAAGCATGAGGATGTAATGGTCACCAAGTGACTAGTGTCAGACTCCACACCATTAAATCTGCTTCATTATTTGAAATGGTCTAGGTCTAATGCAATATGATTTGCAGTGTTGCAATTTGAAATACTGCACAACATTTGGAATCTGACAGGATTGATATGGACCCACTCTTGGAAATATTTACTTTTCTGCAGGATCACCCTGGATTTTTTTAACCTTTTTCTGAACCCCATTGTTGCTTGTTATAGAACTCTGTGCACTTTACCCATGCTAACTAGTGGTTAAAGTGCTTGCGCTCCTCCTTTCAACAAAATGAAATTGGTATACACTGGATTGGTACATATAACTTACTGTAAGGTCCTAGTATATGGTACCAAGGTTAGACCAGGGCCTGTATGATAAATGTCACAAGTGGACTGCAGAACCCATTGTGCTATCCACTGCAATGACAATGTAAACATGACTGCAGGCCTGCCGCCAGTAGCCTGGCTGTCCACATTTTAACTGCAAATTTGATCTGTCAAAATAGCCTCTTTTGACAGGTCTAAACCTTCCCTTTAACAATTTATTAGCCATGCCTAGGAAGACCATATTGCCCATAAGGCAGGGTGAATGGTAATTAAAAGCATGACATGTAACTTGTCCTACCGGGAGAAAAAGCCCTAAAAGCTATTTTCACTGTAGCAAGGTTTGCTGTTCCATAATAACTGGGATGCTACATTAAATACTAAGGTTATATCTGGGAATAACACTAGCTAGAAAAATAATTAAGGAAATATTTTAATAGTTATTAGTCCAATTCAACAATAAAGTTGGACATTCCCTATATATTATGGAAAAGTAACTTTTAGAAAGTTACTCTTGGCCTGCCTGAAGTCCCTGAAAACTAAATCTGCATTTTGCTTTCCAACCTCTGACAACCAGTAATTAATATTCAAATAAGTGGGAATGAGGCATTACCTTTCTCCAGGTATCAATCAATAGGTTGACATGAATGGAAATTTGACCTATCTGAACCTGACAGAATATGTCAAGGGGGTTGGCAGGTTCGTTTTTTACAATAAGGGCCTGATTTAGATCTTGGCGGAGGGAATACTCTGTCACAAACCTGATGGATAGCCCGTCTGCTGTATTATGTTCCCAAGGTGGACGGGATATCCGTCACATTTGTGACTGAGTATTCCTTTCGCCAAGATCTAAATCAGGCCTCAAGTCTCAAAGCCTGCTTGAATGCATATCCTGCTAGGCAGGTCTGCTGAGGTTTCTCCTATGACACTTGGGGTGCAAATCTAAGAGGTCACAGGCAATTGTTATCTTGCTGATCCAGTGAGGCCCCAGTCACAATGAGCCTCTTTTTGACATGAGTGTCACAGCCTATTCTATTGATAGTTCTGCAGGGGTTACATATTATGTGGGGCACACTTCAAAGTAGGAAAACAGAATGCCAAAAAAATGTGTGTATATCCACTGTCTTATTGCAAAAGTCTCAGCTTTGTTCCACCAGACTTCTGTCTCTAAAGTGCAGGAGCTGCCTAAAACTGGATTTTAGTGGTAAATGTAAGAGGATACTAGAATTACCATAGCTCACCATGTTTTCACACCCATTCCTCAGAGCCCAAGTTTAGTGTGGCCGAAGACTTCGGAAATCTTGAAACTGACCAAAGTGGGTAGGATTAGCCCTGGGAATCTTTACCCCATTGGTTACGGCATCCCTGGCAACAAGCTAGAAGAGGCCTTTTCCTGCAACGGCCCAGCTTACCAGTGGCAACTGGACCTGGTATGGACCCTCCTGATGGCCTCTGCCCAGCACCCTGTGAGTCTCTATGTGCCTCCCGTGAGGTGCCGGGGGCCCTAGAAGTGTACCCCTGTTGTGTAATTTCTCTGGTTCCTCTTATTGGAGTTTTGTCTTTTTGTTTATTCCATTTTACTCAATTTTTCAAATATGTTATAGGATTTTTATTGGTTATAGTACTACATAAATACTATACACATTGCACTAGGTTAACCTGTCTGCTCTGTACCACAGCTACCAGAGGGCTGAGGTCAGGTTAATTCAGTTACTTTGAGGTTTCATCCTGACAAGGATTTTGAATATTACTTGAGGTGGTTACTTACCCCCCTCAACCAATAACCCAATTTCTTACACCAACATTTGAAATGCTGAAGATCCAATGTCATGAATTGGATAGGTCAGGGAATAATGCCCACCGTTTGAAATAATGCAGGCCCCCTAAGGCTGTATTACCTCATTTAGCACCTTACACTTTCAATGCATCATCATTTGGAATATTGAAGCTACAATCTTTCAGCCTTTGGAATGTTGGAAGTGAAATATTCCATCTTTTGGAATATTTTAGGTCTAATGCATTATCATTGATAATGCTAGAGGTTGAACATCTGCTCCCTTCCTTAGGAATGTTGCAAGTCCTCAAACTCTATTGTCTAGAATGTTGCAAGTCCTCAAACTCTATTGTCTAGAATGTTGCAAGTTCAGTGATGAATGATTTTAAATGTTGAAACTGTAATGTTCTGTTCTCTGTAATGTTGCATCTTTAATGTCCCATTTACATAATGTTGTAGATGCGATTGTAACAGACAATGCACCAGATCCAATGTTCTCTCACGCTCCGTGCGAAGTCCTCAGTGAGCCATATTGCAAGAGGCTGATGGTTGACCAAGCGTGATGTGGAACTGCTACCAGTTCTAATGTCCATCATACGTTATGTTGCAAGTGCAGGCCGCCATGTTGTAGCCGGCTTACAATGGTCACGACACTGAAGGCAGTGACAACGGTCACTGCGACTGCACTGAAAACCTGCAAAGAGAAAAAGAAAGTTAGACAATCAACAGAGCACATTATCTGCAATACTTTAAAAACTGGAGTATAGTGGTTCATCAGTCTAATAACTGGATGCTCCTTGTCAACCCTTCTGCCAAGCTGCCTCTGAAGAAAGGTTGATGTCTTTAGCTCCTGAAGCACTTGTGCGACACAAAACAAACACCCTGTTCAAAGCGGCTTATGCTCAGTCAGTCAATGAAACACAAACATAGTCTGCGATTGAATCAGAAAGAAATATCCTCCAATGACATGAGAATTAAGGCACAGGAGGGTCAGTGGGAGGTAATAGTCATGTACCAATACCGTTCAATCTGTAAAGTTTATTTTTTTACTCTGAAGCAACACTCTACACTTAATTGCCGCAAGGGCACTGCCGGCTCCAAGTCTTCGTCATCCCTCCAGGATGGTTGAAGAATAATTAAAAGTGTTGGACCCTGGTTCTCATGCTGCTCGCCAAGCCGATTCTTTCCAAGCTTTTGTTTACCATTTCATCCAACTTGTGAAAGGGTGAGATGTCCTAATGTCGTATCAAGAGTTAGTCCTTTCCTAGTGGATTCACGCACTGCCATCCACTGCACGAGGCACTGCCTACAGGATTTTAACTGATAGTCTTTCTGGATTCCAACTGTTTCCTGCATAGTACATGGTCTGAAGGCATTTCCTCTTGCTCCAAGGAGAAGGCCATTGCTTTCGAAATCGCTAGAGCTGGCAAAGTCAGGTGCCACTACTGTCAAGAAATTAGAACAAACCATAGCCAAAGCCATATTGTGAAAAGTGGATCATCCTGTGTCAAGTTCCCACCCGCACACAGGGAAGCTTCTAATGTCATCTATAGTCCTGACCATCAATACCCGAAGCTTTACTGGAAGGATAGGAAAAGTGCCTTCTTTGCAAAGAGGAATGTTGGATTTTAGGAAACAGCCAGTACCCTCTGCTGGCAAATGAGGATCACAAACATGGTCTGGCATAGGAGCGGGGGCAGCATTACAGATGTTTAAGCCATTAATACACTGCTCAGTAGCTACCCAGGGGCTCAATATGTTGCACACAGGTGGATAGAGTTTGGCACCACCATGACATAGATGCCAGTCTGGTGCCTTCTCCTGGGCACTCAGTTATCCTCTTCCAGTGGACTGCAGCTTCAAGAACAGGTCATACTCTCACAAACCTTTGAAAAGGGGACTGTTGCTGAGTATCCAAGCCACTTCTGCTAGACTTAGCCCTAAACTGAAAGTAAGTTGTCAAGCTGAAGGTAGCTTAGAGATTCATCATATGGATGCACCCCTGGACTTGAATGACGTATGTGACCAACTTCACAAACCCACAGATTGAATAGAAGAACACTTTCTTTGCTTATTTTTTGTAGTAGGAGGATTAAAGACATGTAGTGTTCAAATATTGCACCCCTGAAGGAAAGGGACAGACAGTGTAATATTATGATCTTTGGGGCAGCTCTTCTGCTTTTGGAGAATGAATGTGAGACCAGGACAAAAAAACTTACCACCCCTTCTTGCCTTTCATTCTTAATATTCTGTACTAGAGGCTGGAGGGTACCTGGAAAGTGCATCCACCGCAGACCCTAGTTGCACCCAGCGAAGTGTAACTGAGTGAATGTAAGCAAGTGTATCAAGAGTTGGACACACTTCAGGAAGGTTTGGGCTCTCACACCAAGAAAATGAGAATCAAACCGGGGGCTGCCAATGCATTCTGCATTAAATTTTTTAAGCATCTAGACTGGATAATAAGTCTTAAGTTTTACTTCATGGTCTTCCACAAGTCCTCAGTACCAGGTTATCTCAGGCTATTTACCCCTGGAAACAACCACTTTCTCACAACTTACTGGGGTTTCTTTGCATCTCAGCAGAATTAGGGAATGTATGTAATGCCCTCCTTATATATATTCAGACTTCTAAGAAGCCCCTCTTTATCAACACAATACTGACATTCCAATCTAAATGAGTATATACTCGAGTTCCCAGCTTTTTATTTAGAAACCATTTGCAGTATGTTTTTCTTTTGCGGTAGAGTGGAGCATTGGAACAAGTAGCATGTAGAATGCCCCAAGCTCCAGTTTGATAAATTCCAATGAAAAAAATGTTGGTATCTTACCCTATTCAGAGCGGATGGTCTGATGTATTTTATCTCTCTTTGGCACTGCCAGTAAAATCCTGGTGGTTGTGAACAGAAAAAAATAAAAATTGCTCCACACCTTGGAAGAAACCACCCAGGGTGTAAGACTCATTAGTTTCTTAAAAACATTTTTTATACAGAAGCAAACACCAACTTCTGAAGTTTTTTTGGGTGAAACAAAAACATTTGTTGAGGGACTGCATGAAACTTGGCAGCCGCTAAACAAATATTTAATGGGTTGTGAGAAAGTAGTTTCTTTCTAGCCTTGTTACCCCCTCCTTTGGCCTGTTTGTGAGTATATGTCAGGGTGTTTTTACTGTCTCACTGGGATCCTGCTAGCCAGGGCCCAGTGCTCATAGTGAAAGCCCTATGTTGTAAGTGTGGTTGTTATGTGTCACTGGGATCCTGCTAGCCAGGACCCCAGTGCTCATAAGTTTGTGGCCTATATGTATGTGTTCCCTGTGTGATGACTAACTGTCTCATTGAGGCTCTGCTAACCAGAACCTCAGTGGTTATGCTCTCTCTGCTTTCCAAATTTGTCACTAACAGGCTAGTGACTAAATTTACCAATTCACATTGGCATACTGGTACACCCATATAATTCCCTAGTATATGGTACTGAGGTACCAAGGGTATTGGGGTTCCAGGAGATCCCTATGGGCTGCAGCATTTCTTTTGCCACCCATAGGGAGCTCTGACAATTCTTACACAGGCCTGCCACTGCAGCCTGAGTGAAATAACGTTCACGTTATTTCACAGCCATTTACCATTGCACTTAAGTAACTTATAAGTCACCTATATGTCTAACCTTCACCTGGTGAAGGTTGGGTGCAAAGTTACTTAGTGTGTGGGCACCCTGGCACTAGCGTTCGGGGCAAATTCCCCAGACTTTGTGAGTGCGGGGACACAATTGCACGCGTGCACTGTACATAGGTCACTACCTATGTACAGCGCCACAATGGTAACTCCGAACATGGCCATGGAACATGTCTAAGATCATGGAATTGTCACCCCAATTCCATTCTGGCATTGGGGGGACAATTCCATGATCCCCCGGGTCTCTAGCACCGAACCCGGGTACTGCCAAACTGCCTTTTCAGAGTTTGCACTACAGCTGCTGCTGCTGCCAACCCCTCAGACAGGTTTCTGCCCCCCTGGGGTCCAGGCAGCCCTGGCCCAGGAAGGCAGAACAAAGGATTTCCTCTGAGAGAGGGTGTTACACCCTCTCCCTTTGGAAATAGGTGTGATGGGCTGGGGAGGAGTAGCCTCCCCCAACCTCTGGAAATGCTTTGATGGGCACAGATGGTGCCCATCTCTGCATAAGCCAGTCTACACCGGTTCAGGGATCCCCCAGCCCTGCTCTGGCGCGAAACTGGACAAAGGAAAGGGGAGTGACCACTCCCCTGACCTGCACCTCCCAGGGGAGGTGCCCAGAGCTCCTCCTGTGTGTCCCAGACCTCTGCCATCTTGGAAACAGAGGTGTCTGCAGCACACTGGACTGCTCTGAGTGGCCAGTGCCAACAGGTGACGTCAGAGGCTCCTTCTGATAGGCTCTTAACTCTCTTGGTAGCCAATCCTCCTTCCTAGGTAGCCAAACCTCCTTTTCTGGCTATTTAGGGTCTCTGCTTTGGGGAATTCTTCAGATAACGAATGCAAGAGCTCATCAGAGTTCCTCTGCATCTCCCTCTTCACCTTCTGCCAAAAGATCGACCGCTGACTGCTCAGGACGCCTGCAAAACTGCAACAAAGTAGCAAGACAACTACTAGCAACCTTGTATCGCTTCATCCTGCCGGCTTTCTCGACTGTTTCCAGGTGGTGCATGCTCTCGGGGTAGCCTGCCTCCTCTCTGCACCAGGAGCTCTGAAGAAATCTCCTGTGGGTCGACGGAATCTTCCCCCTGCAACCGCAGGCACCAAAAGACTGCATCACTGGTCCTCTGGGTCCCCTCTCAGGCGTGGTCCCTGGAACTCAGTAACTCTGTCCAAGTGACTCCCACAGACCAGTTACTCTTCAGTCCAAGTTTGGTGGAGGTAAGTCCTTGCCTCCCCACGCTAGACTGCATTGCTGGGTACCGCGTGATTTGCAGATGCTCCAGCTCCTGTGCACTCTTCCAGGATTTCCTTCGTGCATAGCCAAGCCTGGGTCCCCGACACTCCTTCCTGTAGTGCACAACCTTCTGAGTTGTCCTCCGGCGTCGTGGGACTCCCTTTTGTGACTTTGGGTGGACTCCGGTTCACTTTTCTTCTAAGTGCCTGTTCAGGTACTTCTGCGGGTGCTGCCTGCTTCTGTGAGGGCTCCCTACGTTGCTGGGTGCCCCCTCTGTCTCCTCCTCCAAGTGGCGACATCCTGGTCCCTCCTGGGCCACAGCAGCATCCAAAAATCTCTACCACGACCCTTGCATCTAGCAAGGCTTGTTTGCGGTCTTTCTGCGTGGGAACATCTCTGCAAGCTTCATTGCAGCGTGGGACATCCATCCTCCAAAGGGGAAGTTCCTAGTCCTCTTCTTTCTTGCAGAACTCCAAGCTTCTTCCAACAGGTGGCAGCTTCCTTGCACCCTCAGCTGGCATTTCCTGGGCTCCTGCCCACTCTCGACACTGTCGCGACTATTGGACTTGGTCCCCTTGTCTTACAGGTACTCAGGTCTGGAAATCCACTGTTGTTGCATTGCTGGTGTTTGTTCTTCCTGCAGAATCCCCCTATCATGACTTCTGTGCTCTCTGGGGTAGTAGGTGCACTTTACACCTACCTTTCAGGGTCTTGGGGTGGGCTATTTTTCTAACCCTCACTGTTTTCTTACAGTCCCAGCGACCCTCTACAAGCTCACATAGGTTTGGGGTCCATTCGTGGTTCGCATTCCACTTTTGGAGTATATGGTTTGTGTTGCCCCTATACCTATGTGCTCCTATTGCAATCTATTGTAATTTTACACTGCTTGCATTACTTTTCTTGCTATTACCTGCATAATTTTGGTTTGTGTACATATATCTTGTGTATGTATCTTATCCTCATACTGAGGGTCCTCACTGAGATACTTTTGGCATATTGTCATAAAAATAAAGTACCTTTATTTGTTAGTACTTCTGTGTATTGTGTTCTCTTATGATATTGTGCATATGACACCAGTGGTATAGTAGGAGCTTTACATGTCTCCTAGTTCAGCCTAAGCTGCTTTGCCATAGCTGCCATCTATCAGCCTAAGCTGCTAGAAACACCTCTTCTACACTAATAAGGGATAACTGGACCTGGCACAGGGTGTAAGTACCTCTGGTACCCACTACAAGCCAGGCCAGCCTCCTACATTGGTTGTGCAGCGGTGGGATAAGTACTTGTAACTACTTACCACTTTGTCATTGTGTACTTTTCATAAGAGAATAATATACAAAACAAGTTCAGTGTATGTACACCTAACCGAAAAGTTTTGCTTTTCTCCTCTTACACTTTCCACTAAGTTCTGAAACGTACTCTAAAACTTCAAAAAGTTTCTAAAAGTTAGAAAAAGTTTTTTTTTCTCTGTTCTTCAAAAAGTTCTGAAACTTTTTCTTCCGTCTCACTGTCTCTAAACCTTTTGCTATCATGTCTGATGTAGAGTCTGCTCTTAAAATGGGCAATACTACTTATGACAATTTGAATTACAAGAGCCTAAGGAGTCTCTGCGTAGATAGAGGTTTAGTGATAGGAAAGAACCCTACAAAAGAGTTTCTATATAACATGCTTATTGTGAATGATGAGTCCCAAGGAGGCACTTCAAATGAGAGGTTAATAGAAGGCTCCCATTCTGACTCAGGGGATCTCCTTGAGGGAGGTGGGGAGGGTTCTGTTCCAAATCTGCCCCCTAGCAGGACACCTAGTAATGTTGGTAGTAATGGAGGTTCCCATCATAGTAGGGAAGTCTTTATTCCTAGAGGCCAAGTTGCTAGGGTTCAGTCAGTTAGGGACAGATCTCCCTCTGTTGTTTCCAATTTATCTTCTGTGTCCAAGCATTCCCAACCCACCCACCCTGAAGACAATATGTTAGAAAGGGAACTCAAAAAGTTGAGAGTTGAAGAGACCAGACTGAAGCTTAAGCAGCAACAGCTGGCCTTAGATAGGGAATCTTTAGACCTGGAGAAGGAGAGACAGAGATTGGGTTAGGACCCCATGGTGGCAGCAATAGCAGTATTCCTGATAGTAATCCTGTTAGAGAGCATGATTCCAGGAATCTGCACAAGATAGTCCCCCCTTACAAGGAGGGGATGACATCAACAAGTGGTTTGCTGCACTTGAGAGGGACTGTATGGTACAGAGGGTCCCTCAAAGGCAGTGGGCTGCTATATTGTGGCTATCTTTCACTGGAAAGGGTAGGGATAGGCTCCTTACTGTTAGAGAAAGTGATGCTAACAATTTTGCAGTTTTGAAGGATGCACTCTTGGATGGATTTGGCTTAACCACTGAACAATACAGGATTAAGTTCAGAGACACCAGAAAAGAGTCCTCACAAGACTGGATAGACTTTGTTGACTGTTCAGTGAAGGCCTTGGAAGGGTGGTTACATGGCAGTAAAGTTTCTGACTATGAAAACCTGTATAATCTTATCCCGAGAGAGCATATTCTGAATAACTGTGTGTCTGACTTGTTACACCAATATCTAGTGGACTCAGATCTGACTTCTCCCCAAGAATTGGGAAAGAAGGCAGACAAATGGGTGAGGACAAGAGTGAACAGAAAAGTTCATACAGGGGGTGACAATGATGGCAAGAAGAAAGATGGTGAGAAATCTCAGGATAAGCATGGGGATAAGGGTAAAACCAAAGATCCTTCTTCAAATCCTAAACACTCTTCAGGGGGTGGGGATAAATCAAATTCTTCATCTTCTTCACAACATACACACATTAAAAAGCCTTGGTGCTATGTGTGTAAAAATAAAGGCCATTGGCAAGGGGCTAAGTCCTGTCCAGGTAAACCCCCTGAGCCAACCACCACTAATACATCAAACTCTAGTGCCCCTAGCAGTAGTGGTAATAGTGGTGGGACTGCTGGCAACAGTCAAAGTAAGGGTGTAGTTGGGTTCACTTATGGGTCCATCATAGAAACTGGGGTAGTCAATCCCAAGACAGTTTCTGTCACACCTAGTGGCATTGGCCTTGCCACACTGGCTGCTTGTCCCCTTACAATGGATAAGTACAGGCAGACAGTTTCAATAAATGGTGTTGAGGCCCAGGCCTACAGGGACACAGGTGCCAGCATCACTTTGGTGACTGAAAACCTAGTGCCTCCTGAACAACACATCATTGGACAACAATACAAGATTATTGATGTCCATAAATCCACTAAGTTTCTTCCCTTAGCTATAGTTCAGCTTAGTTGGGGTGGAGTTACTGGCCCTAAGCAGGTGGTAGAGTCACCTAGCTTACCTGTAGACTGTCTCTTAGGTAATGACCTAGAGACCTCAGGTTGGGCTGAGGTAGAGTTTTATACCCATGCAGCCATGCTGGGTATCCCTGAGGAATTGCTTCCTCTCATTTCTACTGAAATGAAAAAGCAAAGGAGAGGAAAAGGCCTGAAAACTCAGGATCCTTCTCCAACAACAGGTAAAAAGGGCATCACAGTATCCCCTACCCACCCTGCCATTCGGGATACCATTCCTGTCGTAGGAGAAACCTCTCCTGGGGTGGCACCTGTACCAAGGGAACCATCAGTTTGCACAGCTGTACTCCCTGAGGTGGAAGTACCTCTCTGTGGGATAACTAATATTGGTGAGAAAAAGTCCACCATTGTAGTTAACATGGAGCATCCCTCCAACCCTCCCAGAGAAACTTTAGTGCAGCAACCCTGCACTGCCTCAAAACACTTAGGACAGCAGCCCTGCCCTAGTGTGGAGCTCATAGGACAGCATCCCTGCCCTGCTCCAAAACAAGAGAAACAGCATCCCTGTTCTCTCTTACAGCCATATGGACAACGTTTTTGCCCAGCTATGGCTTTACTGAGACAGCATCCCTGTCTGGCATTCTCATCACTAGAAATAGGTCCAGTGGACAATTTCCACTGTTGTAAACTAAAACTTACTGATAGGAACTCTGAAAATATATCTTCACATTGTTGGTTAGCTAAAAAACTTCAAACAGGGTGGTTTACATCCCCACAGGGAAGTAACTATATAGTGGATGATAAAGGGAGTAACCAGTCTATTGCAGAGCTACTCTCCACTTATTACCACTTAGACAATAAAGACTCAACTGGCCAAGGTTAGCCTTATTGTCCTTCGTTTGGGGGGGGTGGGGTTGTGTGAGAAAGTAGCCTCTTTCTAGCCTTGTTACCCCCACTTTTGGCCTGTTTGTGAGTATATGTCAGGGTGTTTTTACTGTCTCACTGGGATCCAGCTAGCCAGGGCCCAGTGCTCATAGTGAAAGCCCTATGTTGTAAGTGTGGTTTTTATGTGTCACTGGGATCCTGCTAGCCAGGACCCCAGTGCTCATAAGTTTGTGGCCTATATGTATGCGTTCCCTGTGTGATGAATAACTGTCTCCCTGAGGCTCTGCTAACCAGAACCTCAGTGGTTATGCTCTCTCTGCTTTCCAAATATGTCACTAACAGGCTAGTGACTAAATTTACCAATTCACATTGGCATACTGGTACACACATATAATTCCCTAATATATGGTACTGAGGTACCCAGGGTATTGGGGTTCCAGGAGATCCCTATGGGCTTCAGCATTTCTTTTGCCACCCATAGGGAGCTCTGACAATTCTTACACAGGCCTGCCACTGCAGCCTGAGTGAAATAACGTCCACGTTATTTCACAGCCATTTACCACTGCACTTAAGTAACTTATAAGCCACCTATATGTCTAACCTTCACCTGGTGAAGGCTGGGTGCAAAGTTACTTAGTCTGTGGGCACCCTGGCACTAGCCAAGGTGCCCCCACATCCTTCAGGGCAAATTCCCCAGACTTTGTGAGTGCGGGGACACCATTGCACGCGTGCACTGTACATAGGTCACTACCTATGTACAGCGCCACAATGGTAACTCCGAACATGGGCATGTAACAGGTCTAAGATCATGGAATTGTCACCCCAATGGCATTTTGGCATTGGGGGGGGGGCAATTCCATGATCCCCCGGGTCTCTAGCACAGAACCCGGTTACTGCCAAACTGCCTTTTCAGGGTTTGCACTGCAGCTGCTGCTGCTGCCAACCCCTCAGACAGGTTTCTGCCCCCCTGGGGTCCAGGCAGCCCTGGCCCAGGAAGGCAGAACAAAGGATTTCCTCTGAGAGAGGGTGTTACACCCTCTCCCTTTGGAAATAGGTGTGACGCGCTGGGGAGGAGTAGCCTCCCCCAGCCTCTGGAAATGCTTTGATGGGCACAGATGGTGCCCATCTCTGCATAAGCCAGTCTACACCGGTTCAGGAATCCCCCAGCCCTGCTCTGGCGCGAAACTGGACAAAGGAAAGGGGAGTGACCACTCCCCTGACCTGCACCTCCCAGGGGAGGTGCCCAGAGCTCCTCCAGAGTGTCCCAGACCTCTGCCATCTTGGAAACAGAGGTGTCAGTGGCACACTGGACTGCTCTGAGTGGCCAGTGCCAGCAGGTGACGTCAGAGGCTCCTTCTGATAGGCTCTTACCTCTCTTGGTAGCCAATCCTCCATCCTAGGTAGCCAAACCCTCCTTTTCTGGCTATTTAGGGTCTCTGCTTTGGGGAATTCTTCAGATAACGAATGCAAGAGCTCATCAGAGTTCCTCTGCATCTCCCTCTTCACCTTCTGCCAAAGGATCGACCGCTGACTGCTCAGGACGACTGCAAAACCGCAACAAAGTAGCAAGACGACTACTAGCAACCTTGTATCGCTTCATCCTGCCGGCTTTCTTGACTGTTTCCAGGTGGTGCATGCTCTCGGGGTAGCCTGCCTCCTCTCTGCACCAGGAGCTCTGAAGAAATCCCCCGTGGGTCGACGGAATCTTCCCCCTACAACCGCAGGCACCAAAAGACTGCATCACTGGTCCTCTGGGTACCCTCTCAGCACGACGAGCGTGGTTCCTGGAACTCAGCAACTCTGTCCAAGTGACTCCCACAGTCCAGTGACTCTTCAGTCCAAGTTTGGTGGAGGTAAGTCCTTGCCTCCCCACGCTAGACTGCATTGCTGGGTACCGCGTGATTTGCAGCTGCTCAGGCTCCTGTGCACTCTTCCAGGATTTCCTTCATGCACAGCCAAGCCTGGGTCCCGACACTCCTTCCTGCAGTGCACAACCTTCTGAGTTGTCCTCCGGCGTCGTGGGACTCCTTTTTGTGACTTCGGGTGGACTCCAGTTCACTTTTCTTCTGAGTGCCTGTTCAGGTATTTCTGCGGGTGCTGCCTGCTTCTGTGAGGGCTCCCTACGTTGCTGGGTGCCCCCTCTGTCTTCTCCTCCAAGTGGCGACATCCTGGTCCCTCCTGGGCCACAGCAGCACCCAAAAACCTCTACTGCAACCCTTGCAGCTAGCAGGGCTTGCTTGTGGTCTTTCTGCGTGGAACACCTCTGCAAGCTTCATCGCGACGTGGGACATCCATCCTCCAAAGGGGAAGTTCCTAGACCTCTTCTTTCTTGCAGAACTCCAAGCTTCTTCCAACAGGTGGCAGCTTCCTTGCACCCTCAGCTGGCATTTCCTGGGCTCCTGCCCACTCTCGACACTGTCGCGACTATTGGACTTGGTCCCCTTGTCTTACAGGTACTCAGGTCCGGAAATCCACTGTTGTTGCATTGCTGGTGTTTGTTCTTCCTGCAGAATCCCCCTATCACGACTTCTGTGCTCTCTGGTGGTAGTAGGTGCACTTTACACCTACCTTTCAGGGTCTTGGGGTGGGCTATTTTTCTAACCCTCACTGTTTTCTTACAGTCCCAGCGACCCTTTACAAGCTCACATAGGTTTGGGGTCCATTCGTGGTTCGCATTCCACTTTTGGAGTACATGGTTTGTGTTGCCCCTATACCTATGTGCTCCTATTGCAATCTATTGTAATTTTACACTGCTTGCATTACTTTTCTTGCTATTACCTGCATAATTTTGGTTTGTGTACATATATCTTGTGTATATATCTTATCCTCATACTGAGGGTCCTCACTGAGATACTTTTGGCATATTGTCATAAAAATAAAGTACCTTTATTTTTTACTACTTCTGTGTATTGCGTTCTCTTATGATATTGTGCATATGACACCAGTGGTATTGTAGGAGCTTTACATGTCTCCTAGTTCAGCCTAAGCTGCTTTGCCATAGCTACCTTCTATCAGCCTAAGCTGCTAGACACCTCTTCTACACTAATAACGGATAACTGGACCTGGCACAGGGTGTAAGTACCTCTGGTACCCACTACAAGCCAGGCCAGCCTCCTACATGCGTTCTGAGGAGCTACTGTGGTGGCAGCTCCTTTGAAAGCATAGACATCTACACTAGGTAGAAGGATAGCTCTAAAACTGTGGGCCGTAGTCTGCCAGTGCAGCATAGGCTAGCACCTCTGGTCCGGAGGTGGGCGGCGGGCTGTCTGCCCAAGTTGTAGCCTTCAACTTGAGTCAAAGCTAACTTTGTGTCCAACTGTGAGCATTAAAGAAAATGTGTTGCGAACTCTCAGCAACAGACGAGTTTGGAGGTTCGTTCTTATGTCCTTCAATATGGGCATATGAGCTTAAAGTTCCCTTAAGTTCCAGCATATGAGCCAAAAGTTCCCTTAAGTACCAGCATGTGAGCCTAAAGTTTCCTTAAGTAAACCAGCATATCAGCTTAAAGTGTCAATAGTTTTCAAACACCGAACTGAGCCCTGGTAAACTACAGGGCACTTGTCTTAATGTGGACTAAAGCTTGACGGCTGTTAGTCCTGCTAAGAACATCAACTCCAACTCAGGTTTTTAAATTGGACCTAGTCCAGCTGGGTGAGATCAAACTGGGAGGCAGCATTGATCTCCATCTTAAGCTATAGTTAAGCAGAGAAGAGCCGCCATTACAGCTTCTATGTATGCATCTGGCTAAGGCTCCAATATTACATTTGCTCCATATTTTATAATTATATCCTGTATTGCTTGAACAGGATTGAGTGGCTTGGTCTTTTAAATGATCGCTGTACAGACATTTGCTTTCTCAGCGATCCCCTACCTGCCCCAGGCATCTCATTCAATATCACTGAGGGTAGTGGCAGGAGATCCCTCTGCCAGGTCATCTCAACCATCAGATTTATACCTGAGGATACCTTCTCAGTCTCCGATAGCTATCAAGGCTCTTTGCTGGTGTTTACTGGTTAAACAGGATATGCTGGTAGTCTTAATTCTAGGATGGATTTACGAAAATATGCCCCCACATTTGTGAATTGCAAAATGTCCCTTGGAAAGGCATGGCTACCGTTTCAAAGCCTGAAGATCCTTGTTCCCAATTTGGCCGTACATGCTAGGAGCAGAGAAAGGCTGTCATCACGGTCACTGCACTCACGCATTCAGGCTGGCTACCTGTTCCAATAGGTATTGGTTTCATTGATCCACATGGGTACAGTAACTAAGTGTTGCTGATGTGAGTAAGCTTCCATTCCTACACCCAGGTCACCCGGCGAGCACCATTTAGATATTTGTGTGGCATAGGGCCAATGCAATGCAATGATTAAATGAGTAACATTTATATTGTATATCCCCATTATCTTGCAAGTTTTATATCACATCCACTGTATTTACCCAACCTCTAAATCTCATGGTGTCTGCAAGTAGATGTGGAGGTAAGAACACTAATTGTATGTATCATTTTCTTGTAACATGTAACATGTTAAGTACTGAAGCAAGACCCCCACCCCCATCCCTCTTCCAGATGAGACTGGAGTGAGGTAAAACCTGACTGCTCACAAAGAAGCTTTCTAGAATATGGCAAGCAATAGCATCAAAGGAAAAGATGAGATCCTCTTACAGCTTAATGGTGGCCCATTAACTACATAAAGTAGAAATTGACAGGTCCAAAACAAGTTGTCCCTCAAGACGTCAAAGCATGTTCCTCCTTCACAAGATATGGCTTGAAGGCCTCAAGAAGTACACCAGGGTATCACAATTTTCCCAGTGGCTTGCATAAACCTTAATAGTACTCGGCCTCCTGGAATTTTGTATACAAAGGACATTTTCTGAAAATGGGTGATGAGGTATTTGATCCTTAGGAGCCTTTGAGTCTTTATGCCAAGAAAATGCTGATATTGAAGCAATTCCCTTTCTTTTTCCCAAGCACTGCATGCAGATGTCCTTACCCAGCTCCTACAAGTGCTCTCCTTCACCATTGACACCTGTTGGCCAGAGTCCGTGGTAAGTAATTTGGCCTAGGCTGAGGGGGGGGTCGGGTTTTTAGCAAAAACAACAGCAGCAATCAGCAGGACCTTTATGCTGTAGTTTTAACTATAACAGCATCTGGTACAAGAAAGCATCCGGTTTCCCCTACCCAGGCACTGACCGTAGGTTTGTTGGTCATGGAGCCGGACAAGTGTGGCTTTAAGGTAATCAGGGCTATGAAGACTGCACCACGGAGACAGTCAGAGGGGTCGTCTAAGGCATCATAGTACTAACCTGAGGGTTCCTGGGGAGATAGGAGAAGGGTCTTCTGGCCTAACACTGGTAGTGACTGTGTGAAAAGGCCTGCAGTGAAAACAGTGAAGGTCCTGCTGAGCTTGAAGCCTAACACTGGCAGTCAGGGTGTGATACATCAAAGAAAGTGAGTAGTGATGTCTTATATGGGCCGGCTGAGCTCAGACCCTAACAGTTGCACTATGTGCATCCCAAACCATCTAAAGGCCACAGGTGGTCCATGCTGCCCTATCAAGCCAGTATGCCACACTGCTGCAGTGAAGCCCCCTTTGTGTTGTGTGCATAGTTTGTATGCCTGTAAAGTGCTCAGCATACAAAAGAGCATGGATCGAATGCTTGTATTAATCTCAGCCATTGGTAATTACTCGGGCCACATCCCAATGCATCATTATTTTGCACAGCGTGCCACCTCAGGTTGGACCCAGTTATATGCTAATCAGTCTTGACCCTGCTCCAGTGGGAACAGTCCATCCCGAACTGCCAAGCCAGGTCCTCCCTGAACCAGAACACTAGCAACCCACAACCATTTTCAGCCCAGTTATGAGCTCATCAGCCAGATATAGGTTAGCTCCACTAACACAGAGTGCACAGGAATCATGTCTGGGCATACCCGTTCCACTTGAGGTGACACACTGAGTATACAAAAAGTGACGGCCAAAATGCCTGAATTAATCTAAGCCACTGATAATCATTCGGGCTGCATCCTTAACTATTGTTTGTATATTTTTGTATAGCGCTCAGCAGAACAGTTCCCTGTCCTGCTATAACAATTATTTAATTATTTGTTCTTTAGGAGACTTGGCCTGGGTGCTAAATTTCTGATTATTAATTTTGCACACAGCTGAAAAGTGTGTGACCCATTGCTTCCTGCACTGTAACATGTGTTGCTCCCAATCATACATGTATGCCTGCTCAACAGCTCTGTCTAGTAACATTGCATTATACCTAGGTTTTCTTGTTTTCAGTTTCTATTCGTTGTAAACTCTTGTGGCATTTTTCAGTGTTTTCCAGTGTTTTAAAAATTATAAAAATCAGTGGTTACCAGTGTTCACTTCTTTAAAGATCACAGGACAGATGTGTTTCCAGTACGTGTAAAGTATTTTGCTTCTATTTCCTTCCATCTCCCATTCATTCCTATTGTCAATTCTACCATCTTTCTATCCTATATCTCTTTTTAATTCCCTTCTTTTTACCCCTTCCTTAAATTTACTTGGTCAAATAATGTTCCAATATGACTATCACTTCCATGCCAGCCTCATTTCTGAAATCCTTCTTCCCAGCAGTCCAGTTCCTCTCCATGTGAAGGATGGGCATGGATGGAAATATGTTTGCACCTCATTAAGATTAGATTGTTGCAGAAAAAAGGTTAATAATGGACTTTTAATGTCCATCCCTGCTACTCATTTCTCCAGTCAGTTTGCAACGATCAGCTGAGTGAAGTTTTGCTACTTAAGATGTGAGCTATACATTGTGGGGTGCTCTGTTATTGTAAACCAGTGTTACTCTGTCCTGTTCTTTCCCACAAAATAAGAAACAGGGACTGGGCTATAAATGCATTATGACTGTCTGATCTGGGCCAATACCTGCTATTTGTGGTCATAGGTGAACAGCCTAATAATTAATCAATATGCATGCTGTTAACTAAAGATCCCCTGGTGACAGCACACTGTGCTGCTGTATAAAGCAGCAGGTGAGGGACTGAGGTATTAAAGAAACCTAATGACATGCAGAATGCCTTGGGTCATTAACCATTGTAGTTTATACCCTAAATGTATTTTCTTTTACATTGTTGAGCAGTGTATATGGAATTTTTTGTTTATTCGAAAGCAAGCACTGAATTTTAACCAGAATACCAGCTTTTGTTTTTTCGAAGGCAGTAAGGAGGTTTTGTATCTGCCAGGCATGTGGGAGAATTGCACAAGGCACTTTACCTCTTTTGTTGTCTGCAGCGCACACCGTTCAAGTGCGCTTTCTGCTTTGGGGGGAAAGAATACGCACACGTCACTATGCTTATTATAAGTGTGGCCACTGTGGCTTCAATGGGTACCTTTGGCAAGTTATAGGCCTTGATTCTGCACCATAAGACCCAAGTTTCATGTTTACATGGAGGCAGTAGGAATGGATGATGATGCTGGAGCTGAATCAACTTGTCAGTGAGCAGGGTCAGAACAGGTCCACCCACCTGTTTTTGATGAAACTGTGCGGTCTGAAGCACGTACTAGGAAGCAGTGATCCACCCCTTTCTGCCATTCTTGGAGGGGCTGTGTCTTCCCAGAACTCCACCTATAAGCTCTGTCTCTCTTACAGAGCACACAGCCCATCCCCAAGAATAAGCAAATACTACTGCCCCCCACACACCAAAATCCTTGAGCAGCTCCATGAGGGCCTTCCTGGTTGTGAGCTGAAATTATCTACCCAGTGTGGCTGCAAGGCCTGTTCCTCTTAAGACCAAAAATTGCTGGATAGCTGGGCACACCCAGGCCATTTGAAAAAGGTGCCTATTGCCCTTGAACAGGTGGCGTATCCAGGGTCAGGTCTCAGGCCTATTTTCCAAATCCTCTCAGGCGTACAATAGAAGGCGATAGAGAGAGTGAGTGTGTGTGAGTGAGAAAGAGAGAGAGAACCATACCTTGACTGCAGAACTGTGGAACATCCAGATGTACTTGAAATGGACATTGAGCAGAGCCAGACTGCAAGGCACGTAGGCAACATCATTCGTATGGTCCCTGCATCTAGGGACAGGAAAGACAATCAGACACAGATTTAAATCCAAGTCCAAAAATCCCAATAAACAATCCAACATTCATAAGCACACTTAGCATTATTCTGCAGAAAGCTAAATACAATTAAGGGCTATTTTGGAAGAAAACATCTGGTAGAAAAACATTTGAGAGTCAATTTGGCCAAGAGGTTGTAAACAAGAAACCTAGTTATAGTGAAACTATATTACATGCATTACAGCATCAATAATTTAATTTAACTATTAGGCTCTGTGACAATAGGCATACATCAAATTTTCAGAAACTGGATTTAGAACAGCTATCAACCTAATCCCAAAATATTGTTGGTAAAAAGAGCTCAATAAATATTTTCAAATAAAACATTTCAACCAAAGGTTGACAAACAAACATTTACCAAAGGTAAATTTTGTTCTCAGTGTCAAAATCAAAAAGTGAATATCAAATGTCACTTCAACAAATTTAAAATTCTAAAAGCACCTACATTTAAAGAGAGCACTGCATCAGCATACATTTTTAACATTGCAGTCTTACCTGGGTCTGAATATTGCATCTAAAGGCAACCTGACCAATGGATAAATGCTTGAGCAAACAAATGTCAAATTGTGTCTATTTCGGTAAAATGTGAAATCTTGTTTGTAGTAGCCACCAATAAGCAACTGTTTCTGTTTCTTCACCCTCATCTTGAAACACTCAATCTAATAATTCTTCAGAATTTATCAGATAGCATAACTTCTATTGTTCTCAAAATGAGCATCTTAGATGGCACATAATAGAGTATGACTTCAAATCTTTCTCTGAAATCGCTTGTGGAACTCATCTACCTCCAGACACCAGATGTTACAATGAAACAATGGCCTTCTTGAACCCTCCATTGTCAAGTGAACTAATCAATATGAGTGGTCTGGATATAACGTTTTGACTCGTATATCTGCTCGGCTGGAGAGAGGCATTGTAAATAATGTACATAGATGTACAACAACATGCAAGTGGCTGAGAACAAGCAAAATAAGGTCATGACTCCTTTATGCTCATGGAAAAGGAAGATCATCATTGGACAAGTTGAAGAAAGAAGACTACCCCACAAAGAGAAAAATATTGTTTTTTCACTTTACCTTCAGCATCTGCAGATTGGTGAGTGTGGACCCCTAATTTCTGAAAACATTGCTTAACTGCAATTTCTCCATCCCTAGAAATCCAGGCTCCTCACTCATTTGTTTCCAATTGCCCACATTTGAAAAGCTACTTCCTTGGCAACATTTGCCGATTATACCTCCTGATACATGTGGACCATGGTGCAAAGCACACCACTTATCCCACACAGAGTGTGAGGGCTATAACGGAAACAATGCATAACTCTGAAGACTGGAGAGCTGCAAAAACTCTTAGCCTACTGTTCGTTTACAAGTGACAAAGCGATTGATATTTTCCTGAAACTCCTACTACTAGGTGGTAGAACATTCGTCAACATTTTACCACTGTGGTGCGTGATATTGTCAGCAAACTACCTACAGCCCTGATTAGAATTTAGCCAAATGAATCAGATTGGCTACTTGTGACTTTTTTAGTGGTGAAAACAACAATCACAGCCTGACATTTGACTGTTTTTATCCATTATTAATTTTATGATAAATAATATTTTTGTATTACTATCTCAACTATCACTATATTGATCAAACACTACATTGACTTACCCACATTGACACTGCTACGATGTCTTAACAGCCATACCTCCAACTTTAACACCACCATCAATGCTAAACCAAACACTGAACTTCAACTAAGGAAAAAGTATTACAGCTACATAGTAGAGCTTCCTAATTGGAATGACACATCAACAGTGGTAGACCTCACCTAAAGATACCCCATTTGTTGGATACTGTAGGGTGCCTGGTGGCCCTCACACAACATCCTGAGCATCCAGTATCCTAGCTGACAAGTTTCAATGTACAATCCACTAGACCACATGAGGGAGGGGGTAGTTAGGTTGGCCCTATCCAGATGCAAGGGTCCTACTAGTCCTTGATGAAAGCTGTATTACAAATATGCACATGGTTAGCTATCACAATATTACTGACCACAATTAAGAGATGAGGGAGGTATCCTAAATCACCCACTACTCGATCCTTCCAAGTTATAACCTTGTTTAAGAAAGGAGCAGTACGGAATAAAGATTTCCCTTGTCCCCACAATTAATACAGCTTTTGATCATTATGACCCTTCAACATACACCAAACTGCTCACAATAGGAACTCTGGGTGAGCACAATGAGCTACAATAGTCGCAGGTGAACGATTGCCCCTCTGAGGAAGCTTGACACCATGTGGGTGAAGTGTTTTTGTCTTTTTTTGGAAAAACAATTAGAGGTTGTCATTCCAATCACAAAGTCCTAATAAGTAAGGATAACACTTTGCTTGAGAACAACACAGTCTTTTTGTCAAGTATTCATTATCATCCAGAGATAGAACTCGTGATTTCTATGAAATCTTCTTATTCCCTTCTTTACTTGCATTTGCAATCCTGTCATAAACCTAACCCAAAACCTAACTCTGACACTGATTCTAATTCTATCTGTAGCCCTTACCTTAACTCTTGGCTGACTGCTGACTCATTCAGCCAGTAGACTGGCATCACCAAATCATTTAAACCACCATATACCCAAACCATCATATGAACCCTAATTTGAAAGTCACAAATTTTAACCCGATTCTAAAAAACTAACCTCAACTATACCTCAAATCAAAACTCCAACTCAAAACCCAACCTTAGCCCCAACCCTAACCACAACTATAAAACATCCCTGATTCTAACCATAATCCCAGATTGCACCCCAACAATAATTCTGACTCTAGCTCTAATCCCAACTCTAACCATACCATGTATGCTAACAGTAACTAGAAATCTAACTGTAACCCTATCCCCCCATCTACTGCTAACTCTAAGGTGACTCTCTACTGTAGCCCTATTCCCAACCCTAACCTTTACATAACCCTAAATCAAAATTTAACTCTACCACATCCTCTGTTCTAACCTTAAATCAAAACTGAATTCCTACTTGACCCATAGCCACCACCCTAACCTCATCCCAGATATTAACCATAATCTATAAAACCTAACCTAAACACTAACCCAACCATTACTTTAACTCGAGATCCAACCTAAATCACAAACCTGAATCTAACACTAATCCCAAATCTAACTACAACAACTATTCCACCTCTGACACTAGCTCTAATCCCTCTAATCCCAACTCTAACTCAAACTCAAACCTGCACTCTAACTCAATGCTAACTGTAACTCTAAACCTAACTGTAACTCTAACTCCCAACTTAGTCTTAAGTGAACATCTAGTCTAACCCGATTTCCAACCTAACCTTAACCATAACCCAAACTCTAACCCATCGCCCCCTCTAGATCTAATTTCAAACTTTAAAAATTTGAAACACTACTCTAGCTTAGCCCCAACCATAATCTCAGCTACATTCCTAACTGTAACCTTAACTCTAATCCAATAGTTACTCTAAACTTAAACCTAGACATAACCTTAACACTAACTCTAACCTAATCCAATTCCATCCCCAATGTCAACGCTAACCCTATTTCTAGTAAATGGTACTAAGGCACCCAGGGCATGGGGTACTAACGGTAGGCCCCTGAGGGCAGCAGCACTGATTGTGCCACCCAATAGGGCCAAGCATTCAGATGCACCCTGCACTGCCATTGCAGGCTGAGTGTCCTGATGCAAACCCAAAAGACAAACTCGACATGGCACACTACCTGTGTGCCGTGTCCACTACACACTGCATGCAGTATAAGTAAGACACCCCTCTGGCAGGCCTTACAGCCCTAAGGTAGAGTGCACTACACTGTATGGGAGGGCATAGCTGCATGAACAATATGCCCCCACTGTGTCCTTGCCAAACCTGGGACATAGTGAATGAATGGAGCAGCCATTTTAAATGCATGTGCTGGACACTGGTCACTACAAGTTTTACAGCTACATGATGGCCACTCTGAACCCTGAGTTGTTTGGTATCAAACAACTCAGAATGATAAATCCAAACTGGTACCAGTATTCGATTTATTAAAACATTTACCCAGGGCTCACATTAGAGGTGCCCCTTGCAAAAGCTAGCTACCCTGGCATGGTTGCTCGCCAGTCACAACCAGCCTGACACCAACAGACAAGAGTCTGAATCCCAGGGGTGAGAGGTCCTGCTCTCTGGGATTCAGTTCAAAGCCCTTCTTGGGTGGAGGTGCTAACACCCCCTCCCTCAGCAATGTGCACTGCCCTGCTGGCAAGCTTCAAAGGACGTACCACCCTTGAAGCTGGACCCCCAGGCGTGCTACTAGCAGCAGATGGCTGCCCTGGTTGCAAACCCCCACTTTTCAGAGGAAGGGTAGGAGGAGTGGTCAGTCCTGGCTTGCACCACCTCTTAGGTGTTGCATGCAAAGTGACCCCCCACATTTCATTTTCCTCCATCTAGCATGGACAGAAAATAGCCAATTGGGTGTAGGGAAGTGACCTCTGTCCACAGGAAATGGTCACTTAGTGGGTGTAGCCACTCTAAGATAGATGGCCCATTGGCCACTACTAGGTTCCCCAGAAAACACCTAACAAACACAATATTGAGTGGGCATCCCTAGCCCAAGAAATCAGATTCCATGGACAAAAGAAGACCAGCAACAAAGAAGACCCAAGGCTCGAGAACTGAAGTCCTGCTGCGCCAAGAAAACGTGCCAAACCCTGCCTGGTGCACCCAGGAATTGACAATCATCGCTGAGGGGTTACTTCAACATCGGACAGACTCTAAAAATCCCCAAAGGACCTCCATTCTTTAAAAAGCACCAAAGACCTCCCTCCAGAGTGAAGGCATCGCTCTGCAACACCAAGGAACCAAACTTCTCCAGCTGGTCCAGGGTACCCATCGTTGACCTGCATATACCTGCAAAAGGAGACACTGGTAAATGTATTGCCTGATTTGTTGTGAATTTTCAAAGTATTCCTCCATTGATTTCTATGGTGTGTAATTACGCACAGAAAGACTATTTTTAATAAACTTAAAAAATGTATAACTTAAAAAGTACTTACTCGGTTTTGACAATCTTGGTCTTAAAATGTATATACAAATCGGAAGTATTTTTATAAAGTGGTCTCAAGTTATTCTTTTGAGTGTGTAGTCTCATTTATTAATACTGTGGGTATAACAAATGCTTTGTACTTCTCCAAGAATAGCCTAATCGCTTGACCAAGCTTTCACAGAAATTAAAGCATTAGGTGGTCTAGTTTTTACCTCTGTAATCCAACGTGTGGTTGCCTGGACCCCCTGCACAGTGTGCCTAGCTTTGCACACTACATAGAGGGCCAGCCTCCTACACTCTCAACCTAACCCAACTATTCATATTGATGAATTGGAATCTATGTGGTGATATGTTAACTTTGTGGAAACGCTATGTAGTGTTCATTCAATGTAGCAGTGTTGTAGTGTGATAAACAAAACTAAATAAACCAACTTTGGTCTAAAGAAAAATATACTATAATCACTTTTAGCACAAATATTTGTAAAACAGAATATAAAAACAATATATAAAAGATGACAATTTAACATGCTAGAGTACCAGCTTCAAAACTATGATTAGTTTTCATAATCTTTAACACATACGCACTTTCATATTATGAAATATTTCTTCTCAATAACTTCTTAATTAGCTCTAGTCAACACTTGTTAGATTATTTTCTGTGGAGCAAATTTGTTTAGGGGAATCAAGATTTTAAACGCTATAAAAATTCTCATGAGAATTATTGTTTGTTCATTGCACAAAGCCCAGATTTTTAAAAGAGAAGATGAATTGATGGTTGTCTGACAGAATATCGAGGAAACAAATATCGTTTGGACAGAACATTGTGTCAAAAATATCAAGGACCAAAATATCGAGAAGATAAGTGCAGTGAAGTAAGGACAGATTTACTATTCTTAACTCCATATCTACGTACCTTGAAGATATATATATTGTCAAGGTACATATATGTGTTAGCTTACTTACTCATAGAACTTATCTTCATGATATTTTTATGTCTTTGATATTCTTGACATTATATTTTGTCCACACATCATTTTTTCTCCAATATTTTGTGCAAATACCGAATTGATTTGTGTTGCACTGATGCCATTTTCGTGCAAACAAATAAAATGTGCAACTCATTTTCAATCTGGCTTCTAATTTTCCAAAGCTCTTTTTTCAAGATTTCCAAAGGAGCCTAAAGGATGCTCACAAAATATATTTTCCCTATAGTAACTGAATGTGATACATTTTGTTGATGGAATTTCAATAAAAAATCTTGAGGCACGGCCCTCCTGTTTAGGCATTGGGGTAGGTGGTCAGAGCATATGTAGCTAGGGAATTAGTACATGTAATGTTAGACCTCATACTTCACTCTCTCTTACATTTAGAAAACAAATGTAATATCTTCAGTGAAGGCCAGGTTCCCTCCCTTATCACCCATATTCATAACGCTATAGTGAGTTGCATCGTATTTTCCACTTCAATGAATTGAAAGGTACACTTGACCCTGGTCAATAATCTTTCACCTATACCTTTCTCAATTTTTCTGCCAATTGCTCACCATGCCACAGCTTTCTCTTGCCCACAGTTTTCTCTTGTCCAGAACACACCCATCTGCAAGGGCAATTCTCACCCAATCTCTTCTATACACCCAGTTAAATGTTGCTGTGACCTAAGAGGTCTCTGCTTCTTTACCCACTGCCTGACCCTTCGCTATCTTTCTACAGACTATGACAAACTCCACTCACCAAGTTTCAGACCACACCCCAGGATACACTGCTGACCTTCGAAGCCAGACAACTAGAATCTGAAGCTTGTGTTGATAAACCATATACCTCTGGGCATATTAATATATTCTTCTGAGCTCCAAAATTCAAATTTACTTAATGCATAATGTTTGTACAGTTGAGTGATGTGCTGTAAAGTAAGCCCAAACATGTGTCATCTGACATTGTACTGTCCCAATTATTTATGCTTCCTCTCTGGTCTCAGAAAATGACCACACACCCCAGTGTTCTACCCACAGCACCCCAAATCTCAAATGCCCCTGTTGCAATATAAAATGTTTTTTGGAAAGTGGTTGCTGCTCCTGGGTGTGAGGTCTGCTCTTTCTCACATACATCAAATAGAACAATAAATTCATATATTAAGCCATGTCATTCATCGCTGAACTAGAAAATTGAATGGGTAAGTTCTAAGATTCAGCCCAGACCCCTAAGAAAGAAACCAACATAACAGGAATACAGCACATTTACCTGGCATATATCAGAAACACTATGGCTTGAGCAGCAACACCTTACCTCCGATATAGTTCCACAAGGATGGTGAACTTGTTAGCTCGTACAGAGGCATTAAATCCCAGCTCCCGGAGGGTTGCGGGCGGGATCAAGACACCTTCTTCTACCAGGATTGCCAAGCTGTACAAACCCTGAAGGAGGCAAATTGTGGACAGTTAATGTTATGTCCAGGCTTTTCTGGGAGGGAAATGAGCCTTGCAAACATTTTATGAATGTACAGAAAACTCACAATGATTCTGAGTGTTTACCTATTTTGCAAGGTACTCACCACCTGGGACAGACACGTCCTGCCCTGGAAGCGGATCCATTTACACATAAAATTATATATTACTGGTGCAATATGTGTGAGTAAATTTGGTCTGTAAACTTGAATTCACACTCATAAATTAGGCAATTTTGCTTACCTAAAATAAACTCAAGTGTGCAAATAGGTTAGCAATTTGGCTTTGTGTATGCAAACCCTCTGAGCTGTTATACTTTAATGGGTGTAACTGAAATTAATGTGTAAACAGGGTACAACGCATAAGCTTTGGAGGTTGCACTGTGTCCTTCAGAGGTCAGTGGTCAATATTTTGGACCTTCAGATGACAGTGATGCAATGACACAGGTATAAGTGGTGCAAGTATCAGCATCTTCATACAGCAGTGATACAAAGAACCTGGACTTCAGACGTTAGTGGTGTGGTTGTCAGCACCTTCAGATGGCAATGATACAAAGTTCCTAAACTTCATGCATAAGTTGAGCAATTGTAAGCATCTTCAATTGGCAGTAACGAACGAGTTACTTACCTTCGGTAACGACTTTTCTGGTGGATACATTAGCTACCTGTGGATTCCTCACCTCATGAATACTCCCATGGCGCCAGCATTCGACGGAAATCTTCTTACTAGTCTCTGCACGTCGACGAGGACGTCACTGTCGCCCACGCGACGCCGTCTGACGTCATACAGGCAATAAGAGGTCCTCGACGACGTGCGGACGTCAGTACCAATCATTTTTTACGTGCATGAGAACAACCAGGCAATGCAATGAAAGAGCAAGGCAACATCCATTATATTGTAAAAATACACCACATTGTATGAATAACTGTAAATCTTTTTATGTACATATATATATATATATAAAACTCTCTCTTTTAAAATATATACACACACCAAGTATATACACAAAGATATATACATATATATATATATAAATATATTATATATACATCTATTGCACCCTCAAAGACCAAGAGGAGCGCACTCAAGGATTACTTGGTAAGACCAGAAGGGCAACGGGGAGGCGGGTGGGACCGTGAGGAATCCACAGGTAGCTAATGTATCCACCAGAAAAGTCATTACCGAAGGTAAGTAACTCGTTCTTCTGATGGATACAACTACCTGTGGATTCCTCACCTCATGAATAGAGTCCCAAAGCAGTACCACGCCCGGCGGTGGGTGCCTAAATGGTCAAACCAAGAAATCCTGCAGCACTGACCGTGCAAAATGGCCGTCCCTTCTAACCTCAGAATCCAAACAGTAATGTTTTGCAAAAGTGTGAAGGGACGACCAAGTTGCGGCCTTGCAGATGTCGACCACAGGAACACCTCTGGCCAAGGCCGAAGTGGCCGACTTAGCTCTGGTGGAATGAGCTCTAATGCCCTCAGGAGGATCCTTCTTTGCCAAAGAGTAACATATTTTAATGCAAAGAACAACCCACCTGGATAGTGTTCTCTTGTGGACTGCCTTTCCTCTCCTCTTGCCCACGTATCCAATAAACAGCTGATCCTCCAGCCTGAAATCCTTTGTTCTATCGATAAAGAAGCTCAACGCTCTCTTTGGGTCCAGACGGTGCAGTCTTTCTTCCTCTTTGGAAGGATGAGGCGGAGGATAGAACGTGGAAAAAGTAATTGCCTGAGCCAAATGGAAGGGTGAAACAACCTTCGGGAGGAAAGCAGCCTTGGTCCTCAACACCACCTTATCCCCATAAAAAGTTGTATAAGGGGGTTTTACTGATAAGGCCTGCAACTCACTCACTCTCCTTGCTGATGTTATAGCTATCAGGAAGACTGTTTTTAAAACCAAATACCTCAAGGGGCAAGAATGCATAGGTTCAAAAGGGGACCCCATAAGGAAAGTCAGGACTAAGGACAAATCCCATTGCGGCATAACGAATGGCTTTGGAGGATATTGATTTAGAAGACCTTTCAAGAATCTGATAACAATAGGGGATTTAAATAAAGATGGTTGGTCTGGAAGACATAAGAAGGCTGACAAGGCCGATAAATAACCTTTAATGGTAGCCACTGCACAACCTTTCTGCGCCAGAGATAGAGCAAAAGACAAAACGTCCGATAGATGAGCATGCAAAGGATCAATCTGCCTCTCTCCACACCACGCAACAAATTTAGACCACCTATTAGCGTAGATAGATTTAGTGGAGTGTCGCCTGGCCGCTAATATAACATCCACTACCTCAGGCGGGAGAGAGAAGGAACTCAGGTTGCCCCGTTCAATCTCCAGGCATGTAGGTGCAGACTCTGGAGGTTGGGGTGTAGAACCTGCCCCTGCGACTGCGAGAGGAGGTCTGCCCTGAAAGGGAGACGGAGCGGCGGGCACATTGAGAGTTGGAGAAGGTCGGAGTACCACACCCTCCTTGGCCAATCCGGAGCTATTAAGATTACTAGAGCCCGGTCTTGGCGAATCTTCCTCAATACTCGAGGAATCAAGGGTATGGGAGGAAACGCGTAAAGCAACTGGCCGCACCAGGTCATTTGAAACGCGTCCCCCAACGCTTCCTGCATCGGATACTGAAGGCTGCAGAACAACGGACAATGCGCGTTCTCTCGAGTGGCGAACAGATCTACCAGAGGAAACCCCCACCTCTGGAAGATCAAACGGACTTGATCTGGATGGAGACGCCACTCGTGGTCTGCCGAGAAGTGGCGACTGAGACTGTCCGCACGCACGTTCAAAACTCCGGCCAGATGGTTTGCTATCAAGCAAATCCGATGGTCCTTTGCCCAGGACCATAGTCGAAGAGCTTCTCTGCAGAGAAGGTACGACCCCACTCCTCCCTGCTTGTTTATGTACCACATCGTGGTAGTATTGTCCGTTAGGACCTGTACCGACTGACCACGAAGGGAAGGGAGGAAGGCCTTGAGAGCCAGACGTACAGCCCGTAATTCTAACAGATTGATGTGAAAAATCTGTTCCTCTGGAGACCAAAGACCTTTGATCTCCAGATCCCCCAGATGAGCTCCCCACCCTAGAGTGGAAGCATCCGTTATGACTGTGGCCACTGGTGGTGACTGCTGGAACGGCTTTCCTTGCGAAAGATTGTTGCTTACAATCCACCACTTCAAATCCACAGCAGCATCTCTGGAGATCTTGACAGTACCCTCTAGATCCCCTCTGTGTTGAGACCACTGCCTTCGGAGGCACCACTGAAGAGCCCTCATGTGCCAGCGAGCATGCGTGACCAACAGAATGCAGGAGGCAAAAAGACCGAGCAGACGAAGGACCTTGAGGACTGGAACTACCGCTCCATTTCGAAACATTGGAACCAAATCCTGAATATCTTGAATCCGCTGAGGCGGAGGAAAGGCCCGACCCAATGTTGTATCCAGTACTGCCCCTATGAACAGGAGGCGCTGAGAGGGCTCTAGGTGAGATTTGGGCTCGTTCACCGAAAAACCCAGGTCGAACAACAACTGGGTTGTTGACTGCAGATGACGCAACACAAGCTCCGGGGACTTGGCTTTGATCAACCAGTCGTCCAAGTAAGGGAATACTGCTATCCCCTTCCTTCTGAGCTCTGCCGCAACCACCGACATCACCTTCGTGAAGACTCGAGGTGCTGAAGTAAGACCAAACGGAAGGACCGCAAACTGATAATGTTGCGATCCCACCACAAACCGGAGATACTTCCTGTGTGACTTGAGTATCGGGATATGAAAGTAAGCATCCTGCAAGTCGACAGACACCATCCAGTCTTCCATGTTCAACGCCAAAAGCACCTGTGCTAGGGTCAGCATCTTGAACTTTTCCTGCTTGAGGAACCAATTCAAGATCCTCAGGTCCAGAATTGGTCTCAAACGACCATCCTTCTTGGGAATCAGGAAATACCTTGAGTAAACTCCTTGACCCCTTTCCTGCTCCGGGACCAACTCCACCGCGCCCTTTAAAAGGAGGACTTCTACCTCCTGTTCTAGCAACAGGAGGTGTTCTTGTGAACAATACGAAGGGCGGGGCGGGATGAGGGGCGGAAACTCCCGAAAAGGAAGGGTGTAGCCTTTTCCCACAACACTGAGAACCCAATTGTCCGACGTAACAGTCTCCCATTTGGTGAGAAAATGCTGTAATCTTCCCCCTACAGGAGAGGCGTGAGTTGGAAATGGTGGAAGCCTAAGGCTGCTTCCCCTGCTGCACCCCGCCAGAGGATGAGGAAGAGGCAGAGTGCTGCTGAGAGGCTCCTCTGGTGCGGACCCTACCTCTCCCCCTGAAAGATCTATAGGGATGGGAAGAGGCAGGTTGCTGATATCTTCCCCGAAAGGAAGAGGAGGAAGAGCCACGCCCAAATCCACGAAACCTCCTGAAGAATCTGGAAGAGGCCGTGGAAGAAGGAGCTTGGAGCCCTAACGACTTAGCCGTGGCCCTGCTTTCCTTAAAACGTTCCAAGGCCGAATCAGCCTTAGCCCCAAACAGTTTGTCCCCATCAAACGGGAGATCCAACAATGTGGACTGTACATCATCCGAAAAGCCCGAGTTACGGAGCCAGGCCTGTCTCCTTGCCACCACAGTTGTGCCCATTGCTCTGGCTACCGAGTCGGTGGTATCCAGTCCCGTCTGGATAATTTGGGTCGCAGCAGCCTGGGCATTTGAGACAAGATCCAAAAGACCCTGGGGAAGCTCTGTAAACGAAGAGGAGATGTCATCCATCAGAGCATGAATATACCTCCCCAGGATACAGGTTGCATTGGTGGCTTTTAACGCCAGACTGCAGGACGAAAAAATCTTCTTCGACTGCGCCTCTAGCTTCTTTGAATCTCTGTCCCCAGGCACCGTCGGAAAAGAACCAGGCGCTGACTTGGACGAACAGGAGGCCTGCACCACCAAGCTCTCCGGCGTAGGGTGCCTGGACAGAAAACCAGGGTCAGTTGGAGCCGCCCGATACCTCCTGGCCGCGGCTCTGTGAACTGCTGGGGAAGATGCCGGCCTCTTCCACACCTCTAAAACCGGATCCAGCAGAGCGTCATTAAAAGGTAACAGAGGCTCCGCCGCGGCTGAGGCCGGATGTAACACCTCTGTCAAAAGGTTTTGTTTCGCCTCCACTACCGGCAAAGGCAGGTCCAAAAAACTAGCTGCCTTCCGTACCACTGCATGAAAGGAAGCAGCCTCCTCAGTATATTCCCCCGGGGACGAAAGGTCCCACTCAGGGGAAGTGTCCAGCCCACTGGCCGACTCCAGTCCACGCAGCCCATCACCCGAGTCCTCTAGCTCTCCTTCCTCTAGGGCTCGTTGGTACTCCTGCTCTTCTAGTACCCGGAGAGCACGTCTCCTTGAATGCAGTCGTTGCTCAATCCGCAGAGTCGACAATGCCTCCGCCGAAGTCGGAGATCGGCGCCGATCTTCCGAAGCCACCGACGCCGCATCCGGCGCCACAGGTAACTTCGGCGCCGACTGAAGAGCAGTTGAAACGGATGGGCCCACCGGAGTCACAGGCCGAAATCTCGACGTCGACGGGATGGAAATCCCTGGGGCCAATCCTTCCGAAGCCACCGGAGCGGCCACCGGCGCCGACACTGGCGCCGAGCCCACGTTCCCAAACGGGAGAAAGGGCATAAAGGGTGCCGGCCGAAGAGGCGCAGGATCACCCAAAGAAAAGGCCAAAGGCCCAGCCGGAGCACCCCCTGGAGCCATCTGTTGGAAGATGGCATACATCGCATTCAAGAATTCGGAACTATCGGCTCCAGGGGTGGGAAAAGCCGGATACTGGGGTGCCTGTCTCGGAGGCGACCCCGACGCCGGCCTCGGCGTCTGCGCCGGAGAAAACACTTGAGGCTCCAATACCTCAATCACCGACGCCTGTCCAGGTGAAGTTGGAGACGCCGGAGAAGGCAACGGCGTCGAAGGATGCGGCGTAACCGTGGGGCTGACTTCCCATGTTCTTCGGCGCCGATCCGGAGACCTGGAACGAGCCTCCCTTGAATGACGCCGAGATTCTCTACGGCGCCGGGAGTCTCGATGACGCCGATGTCTTGGAGAAGACTTCTTGTGATGCTTCTCCTTTGACTTGGCCATAAACAGCTTCGCCTCACGTTCTTTAAGAGCCTTTGGATTCATGTGCTGACATGAATCACAAGTCGAGACGTCGTGGTCGGAGCTCAAACACCAAAGGCAATCGGAATGAGGATCCGTCACCGACATCTTGCCTCCACACTCACGACAAGGCTTAAATCCAGACTTTCTCTGCGACATTATTTCCACAGCGAAAGACTACGCAGCAAGATATACACTGTAACCGCAAGAGTAACAGTTGCTCCCTCGAAGATAACCGTTTCGAATGCACGGAAAAAAGGGAACTGACGTCCGCACGTCGTCGAGGACCTCTTATTGCCTGTATGACGTCAGACGGCGTCGCGTGGGCGACAGTGACGTCCTCGTCGACGTGCAGAGACTAGTAAGAAGATTTCCGTCGAATGCTGGCGCCATGGGAGTATTCATGAGGTGAGGAATCCACAGGTAGTTGTATCCATCAGAAACAATAATACAGAACTTCAGATGTTGGTGGTACAGTTATTAACATCTTCAGATGGCAGTGACACAATAATCATGGACACTATGGTGCAATTTTAGGCATCCACAGATGGCGGTGATAAAATAATCTTGAACACCAGACATTAGTGGTGCAATTTTAGGCATCTACAGATGGTGGTGATACAATAATCCTGAGCTTCAGACATTAGTGCTGCAAATGACAGTGATACAATGATCCTGAACCTAAGATGTTTGTGGTGTAATTATCAGCCTTTCGAGATGGCAGTAATACAATGATCCTGACCTTCAGATGTCAATGGTGCACAAATCAACATCTACAGATACAATTATCCTGAACTTCAGATATTGACGGTGTAATTATCATCAAAAGACAGCAGTGACACAATGATCCTGAATTTCAGACATTAGTAGTGCAATTATCAGTATCTACAGATGGCAGTGATCACATGATCCTGAACTTCAAATATTAGTGGTACAATTATCAGCATATACAGAGGTGACACAATGATTCTAAACTTCAGATATTTGTGGTGTAATCATCAGCATCTACAGACATCAGTGATATCAAATACACCTTGAAGCGCATACACAGGATCACCACGGAACATACAACAAGAGATAAAACCTCAGATTCAACAACAGAAAAGACTGTACTTTGCTTGTCGCCTATACCTCAAGAACAATAGCACTAGAAGCACATGACTACCTCCACTGTATTACTCCTGTAAGTGGCATCGTGTTCAGGCAATCACTGAAGCACAACTTAGAAGCCTGGCACAGAACAACGAGCAATGGCACAAGTAGCAGCAATAAACACTCTTTTAAAGGAGCTGAAAGCCCTGAGACCATCCATGACAACAAGGAAAAGACAGCAAATTGATGTGCTGTTTATAAAAACAGACATAGTCTCCTTTAATGCTCGCTTTATAGTGGCAGACGATAGACTAACAAATATAAAGCAGAAAATGGCAATAACTATGGATTGGGAACAGGACCACTGATACAAACAGAAAAAAGCTCATAGAAATAAAAGGCAGAAAAAACTGTGATAACTTTTGATTTTCAGGCATCACAGAAAAGATGGAAAACAATAACATGCTAACTTTCTTACTCCGCTTAATTCCGGAAAGCGCGACTGGAATTGGAGCTTCTGCTGGCGATACAAAGGGTCCACAGGATCGAATTTCAATATAACACACTGCAAAAAAAACCTTTCAATGGTGCCATGAAGCACTGCCATGAATGACTGCTGGTCACCCTGGAATAGAAAAAGTGCAGAACTACTGCAACAAAACTCTGGTGGGAATCTCTCAAAAAAGATGTGTTTAATTGTGTGAGGAAATGCGAAAAATGTGCTTGAGCAAAGACAGCTTATGTGGCCTCTAAAGGCCTATTACAACCCTTAGCAACTCCTGCAAGTCTCTGAAAACATTTATCACCAAACTACCTACAGATCACAGTTGTACTGCTACTCCAGTAGTAATAGACATGAAGATTGAAAACTTTATTCCCTGTAAGTAAATACCTAGTGCCAGCCAATTGGCGCAGATGTTGTTAACCATTGTAGTTTGCTTACATAGAATACCCAAAGTCATGCTCTTAGATAGGGGATGTCAGTTTACTGGCTGATTCTGGAAGAACTGGGTCAAAGCACTTGACATTTTAACAGTCCAATGAGCGGTCTGAAAGACAAAATCAAACTCAGAAACAGTACCTTTACTGTTATGCCACTAAAATATCAGATACTTGGGTCAAACTACTTTGGTTAGCTGAGTTGTCTTATAACAATGTGTTCCACAGCTCTACTGGAAAATCTCCATTTGATGTTACTATACTGTCAGGGAGCAGTTGTCTTGGGCTTGAAGTGATCAAATCTCACTGGGTGCCTTCTGACTGTGGCCTATGCATCTGTACTCTATGTCTCTGTATTCCACTGATACAGAAACAATAAATTGTTTGTACATGAACTTTACTGTTTGCTGGTGGGGTTGCACTTTGATTTTGCTGTGTATGCTCTTTGTGCCCTGCTTCACTGTTCCAAAGTCAGCTTTCTTTAAGGACAGAATGGTGGGCAGTTTTTTATTTGTTTGACCTGGAACTTCGTGTCCCAGATTCCTTGGGGCTAAAGATGCACCTCTGCCATTTTGGTTGGGACGCTCTATAAATATGGGCCTGCCCAAATGGATGGTGTGAATTATTCTTGAGGACTTCAGGAAGCGGGGCGGTCTCAGGATGAAACTCCTGATTGCAAAACCTTGTGGTGGGAAAACAAACAACAGTCCAGGTTGTACAGCAAGACAGGTTGGGTCCCAAGGTAAATGCCCGTTGCTTCATTCATTATTGGTGGATTATTCTGAAAAACTCAGGAGCTTTTCGATTTTGTACTGTTCATGATGATAGACTGGTTCTTGTTTTCCTTTCACTGTGACAAGAATATAACTTTGAAGATGTTTAGCTGATACTTCTGAGGACAAGTCCTCCTCACAAAATTGTTTGATTTCACAAGAGGCAATCCGTGGATGGATAGAGAGAACGCCACCTAAATAACAGTTTGACCCTCAAAGATCATAACTAAGACACACACAGATATTCAAGTGAACCTAAATAGCAAGAATTCTTCCTTACAAAGACTTGAGTTGTGATATGTTTATATACCTACATATTAATAATTGTTGCAGAACTATATTCCAATTGTCATCATCGATAGAGACTCCCTTACGATGATTTCTATCCCAAGATCATCCATAGAGTTTATACTGGGAAGAAGAAGGGGTCAGGAGGTCAAAAGAGAGTGAGCCTCTTAACGTTACAGGTGATAATGTCAGATAGCATGAATGTGATCTGCAGAGTTGAAAGTGGCTCATGGAGCTGATCCCTCCACAACAATTTTTCCCTCACCTGGCCACATTGAGCCTTTGTGCCAAGACAGCCAGCAGAATTGTTGGTGCCGGGAGGTGAACCATTTGAGCTTCGCGCTGATTCTAAGGAGCACTGGCCCTGACATACTGTTACCCAACTCATTCCAAGACACTGAAAGGAGGGGATTGGAATTTAGTGCTAGACCTGATTTTGGATACATCAGGCCACCCTGTGATGCACTGGCCCAAGGACAGATGCCTGTTAAAGGACTTAATCACATCATTCACTGACTTGTGACTGTTGATGCACCTGACAGAAAATTAGTACAAGTTTACTTTATGCGTATATGGCACCCGTATCAACTATGTATTGGATACAGCCCAATTACTGGGTAGAAACCCATTACTGCCATGCTACCAAATAATATCTCGGACCACAATGCGACACAGATCTGAGTGACATGGGCATTCCCCCAGTGGGACAATTGTGACTTAAGAGAACACAATACAAACTCCCCGAAGACAAATACACAACCACACACAACCACACACCGAAAAGAGATATTATGCAATTTACTGAAAGCAAACTATGTTAAAAGGTCTATACACTTCTGAGAGAGAACAGGCTTTTTCCGTATTAATCAACAATACTGTAAGGGAGTGAGGCAGACCAATTGGTAGCTCTGCATTTACAACAGCTGAAATGGATCCATACCAACCCCACAAAAAGGGATACACAAGTCTGGATAGTCAAGCACGTTGTGGAAATACTATCAGTTTTGCAAAATTCTATGGTAAATTATAATTCTCAGAATGTCAGAACACCATAGTACAAAGCTGACACTTGCAAAGATGCGTTACAGTGGCGAAACATTAGCCCCCTCGGTGCAAGGGGAGCCCGAGCTCCATGAGCCCCCTCAGCTCAGAATACTGCGCATGGGCGGCAGGCGCCTGACTGGGTAAGGGGGAGGGTGGCCCTTCAGTGTACTTTGCAGGGGGGCCCCTCACGTTTCATTACGCCACTGATGTTTTATGGGGGAATATATCAAGATATGAAATAAGCAAGGAAATGTATGAGTTACTAGCAAGCAAAGTCCCCGGAGTAGGCGCTTCCCCTCAGAATGTTATATGGGTAACACACAAGTATTGGTACCCCTTTCGTGTAAAATGTGGGGTAAAATGTCATAAGGGAAAGTACCACTTATAGCAGGGATTTCCAGCTTTATATGTGGGAGGAGCTGCGTATGTACAATGAACATTACTAGTGTTTTAATAGCAACTATATCAAACACAATTACAGCACTTGCCTCCTATGGAAGTTTGTCAGTAGTGATGACCTCAGTGCATCAGGCAGAGTTGCTAGCATTGGTGTGAAAAAGCTTTTTCAAATTGGATTACCTATAAATGTCTAATACAGAAGAGCCATATTGGCAGTGGCACTGGGACTGATACCACATAGTCACCCTGATACCACATGATTTATCACTCATATTAGCTTTAAATATACTTTGCGAATTAAACCATTTTTCTCCGACCACCACTTTTTGAAAAAAGTTCACATCTCAAATACATGCTTTTCAATTTAGAGTTATACATATTAATTAAACCAAGTAAAAGCATCTCGGTATATAGGCTTGGCTACATATAGGACAGCTACTTACAGGGAGCCGGAGAGATACCAATAACTTTCAAGCTACTTATTGGAGAAGCCTAGTTTATAGACTCTAACAGGGCTAATATCTCCTTAATTCTCAAACCAGACAATGACTTACTTAACTGTGCAAGTTATACACCCATTTTCCTGATCAATATTGATGTAAAGATCTCAGCCAAAGTGCTGGCAAATAGACTAAAAGCAGTATTACTACAATGGATCCACCCAGGCTAGGTTGCTTTTGTCCCGAGTCACTTGCTCTCGCAAATTTGCAAAGATGTAGATTATAAAATAGCGATCTTATCATAGAGGGGGAAAGCCTTCGATAGAGTGGAGTGGAGCTACCTATTCTAAATCCTGGAGAGAATGGACATTGTGGATGACTATATATCAAAAGTAAGCTGGCCCTGCACAAAGCCCACAGCTGTGGTATCCGTTAATCCTTATACTCCATCCCCTTTCGAGATTAAGAGAGGGACCAGGCAAGGCTGTCCACTCTCTCCTCTATAATTCATTCTGGCACTTGAGTCTGTAGTGATTGCTATCCACCAAAACACAGACATAAAAGTTATACTGGCAGCTGCGGGAGACAACAAAGCCCTATTTTATACTGATGACATTTTTGTACCTTTATGAAGCCCAGCAAAATCCATATTCAAAATCCATATCCATATTTGGTTGATATCTAATTTTTCAGTATCCTCTGGGTAACAAATTAATTGGAAGAAGGGTGAGGACATTCCAATAACCAGATACACAACAGCTGCTGTCCTGTGCATTTGCCCTTTAGAGGCAAAGAACCTAAGCTGAAATATTTAGGGACTTATTAAACAGAGCGCTTGATTACAGAATGGAGGAAAATGTAACCGCGTTAGTACACAGAAAAATGAAAGACTTGGCCAAATGGTTCATTTTAAAATTATCAATATGGAGAAAAGTGCAATTGATTATTATGAACGTTGTACCTCATTTTATATGTTTGTCATGCTCCAACTCTCTCAATCAATGATCAATAAGGTGGTTAAATTGATTAGGTCTTTTCTTTGGGGAGGACAGAAACTGTCCCTGAAAATGGATCAATTACAAACGGCTACTGACAGCGACAAGTTATGGATTCTACACTTATAAACATATTTTCAAATCACAAAAGTGGGATATTTGATGCAAAACACTTTAGAAACTCAAAGGTGGGTGACGATAGAAATAGCCTATTTGGACCAAGAAGGGTGTTCTGCTTACTTTAAATGAAAGACAGCCGGAGATCGAGCTCTGCCAGCCTACCTTACATGCAATGACATACACTTGGCACTGCACACTTGGAAACCTAAAGGAGAATAGTAGAATACATGCGGAGCCCCAGTGTGGGGTAGTGGTGACATTCAAATTAAAGAGTAAGAACCAAACTGCCCAGAGTTTTAACAGCTACTTATAGAGGGGAAGTAAAAACATGTGTAGAAGTGCAAACTGAATTCAAACTTTGCATATCCTATTATCCCATCATACTGTCAGAATGTTTGATCTTCAACTATTTATGGATGTGGGGGGGTTATAAAGGGATGGTCTTTGGATCATGCAGGTTATTGACAGACTCTACTTTCTCGAACCCAATAGCTAGACAAAGGAAAGAGTGAGGGTTGCTTAAATTAAGAATTGACTATACAGATGAAGATTTGCAGGACCTAATACTAACTCATGAAAATTTCATGTGACTGCGGTTTTGTAAGATCTTGCATAGATGGCACTGGCTTCCCAAATGGCTAGGAGATGCTCAGGTAAACCCTAGAGCAATGCTTAGTTTTAAAAAAAAGAAGTGCCAGGGCCCTTGGCAGGAGGCCACTGCAGCATGCACCATCCATTGCTCCCACTAGTGCTGCCAATGAGAGCACTTGCCCTACTAGCCATCACACTCATACATGTGTGACGATGTAGACTTTAAATATATATTAAAATAAATAGCTAATACATGCCACTCAGCTAGTCTTATAGCATTGAATGGCAGGTATTAGTGACTTTAATGTATATTTGATGATTAAACAACAGCTGTTGTGCTCCTTAAAAAACAAAATAAACAGTGCCACCATGTGGCAGCTGTCATAAGAGCCAGTGCTGACAACAATGTTTTGGTGCCGAGCACCGGAAACCACCGCCTGAAATTCAGCACTGCCCAGGAGGGTGATGTTGGAGTTGTACTCAGCCGAACAGTGACATGGTGCACCTAATATGGTTTCTGGATCCATTTAAGAGAAACACATTTTAGGTTAGTCAAAGACCTGTGCTAGTGACGCACCTGTGGATCTTGCTGCAACGCGGCCTCTTTGTACATCTTGATTGCTGTAGTGACGTCACGTTTCCTCTTGGGTTGCGCTGTGTAGAGCAAATCTCCCATTTTAATCTGAGCTAAAGGGTAGAATCACAAATGAATGTTATTGTAGCAATCGTAATAAAAAATATTCTGAGATGATCAATGTCAATGCTGTGTAAGGCAATTTACAGAAGAAAGTGTGTGGAATCACAAGCAAAGAAGAAGGCATACATGTAAATGATCACTCTATTAAAGTACTAGACTTTTAAATCTTCAGAAAGCATGTGATATAAAGTTTCAGATGCCTAGTTATCAAATCAGCCTCCTGTACTGTTTTAATTCTTTCCTCACAGCCAAACATTCCACTCCAATGCGTACATTCTGGTCTTACAACATGCCCTCAGAACTATGACATGCTCACTACAAATTCCTTATAATTGTCATATACCTCTAGATAGCTGACTACCTAATCAGACAAAAGCAAATTAATCTTAGTTTTGCTTCATTAGGCACAGCCGAGTTCAAATTGCCAGACAAGTCCCATCCAGAAGAGAAAACTACCAAAACCACCAGCATACCTAGACCTAATCCTCTTGAGTGATGTGTCCTCAGTCAAAGTAGCACTTGTTGTGATCTGTGGACATCACATATGCAAAGAAAGGAATCAATAGCCGTTGAAAGGAAGGCTAGGTCAGAGATAGAATAAGGGCATGCTAAGCTAGAAAGGAGGCTGCTTGTGGCCACTTCTAAATGCATATAAATCTTAGTATAATCAGATCATAACCCCTTGAAAGGATGCTGCTTTAAATGCCAGATATCTTAAACACATCATGTTAACACTACACACAGATAAAGAGAGCATCCGGTCTGTCCAAGGAAGTCTCTAATGCCAGCGGGCACAATCATTCAGCATTTCCACATGACCCTATCTTGAATCTTGATACGTCAATTGAACACAAAATCAAAACACTTAGGGCCTGATTTAGATTTCAGCTTGTGAGTTACTATGTCACAACGGTGACACATATCCCGTCTGCCAAAATATAAACCCCATAGGAAATAATGGGATTTTAATTTCTGTGGACGGGATATCAGTCACCGTTGTGACAGATTAACCCGTCCACCGAAATCTAAATCAGGCCCTAACCCTGGTGCTGCACCAGACCCTTTTCTCGTTACAATTGGTGACGAACACAAAGCACAGAGCTTAACAAAGGGATGCAAAAAGTGTCATATTTTAAAAAAGGATGTGGAATCAATTTAGAAGAAATCCTCCTTTTACCATAGCTGGGTTTGTCCTCTATTTATTTTTACTTGGCTTCTGTTAGAATATGAGCCAAGTGGATTCTCTGCTTTTTTGCTTTAGCTCCTGTAGATTCCCCTGTGGGTTGTCAGTCAAGCCAGCAACAATATGAAGCCTATGATCCAAATTAATTTTATTTTTTCATTGTATTTGTACACAATTGCAGATGAGCTGTCCTTCTGCTTAAAAATAGACTGAAAAGCCATTGCCACATCTGCAAAGAGTGGCAAATAACTAATACCTCAACCAGGCACAGTGACTTTAAATTCAGTGGATAACATATTGAAGGATAGAATAAATAAATTCAAGTAAATTCAAGTAGGGCCAGAAGAAGATTACTATATGACATTGGCCATATTAGCCTGCTTCCAAGTTTCACAGGTCTCAACGAGTAGATGGTCAGACTTCTTAGAACTTCCAGAATTAGGTTTTAGCTCCTTCCGGAACTTGAATAAATTTCTCTAATTTCAGAGTTCGAGTGGTAGAGCATTCTGGTCATTAGACAACCGGGGCAGTATGAAGGACAGTGCCCCTGGTGCGCAACAGGCATGTGTGCCTAAATTCTGCACCCTCTGGACACTTTGGGCCTCATTATGACCCTGGCGGTCACCATACCGCCAGGGTTGCGGTAGGACCGCTGCCAAAGTGGTGCTCCGACTGTGACATTATGACCATGGCAGAGCCATTATGGTCCAACCGCCGACACCGCCAGCCTGCAGCCTGGCGGTCCCGTTGGTTGTAATCTGCCAGGGCAGCGCTGCAAGCAGCCCTGCCCTTGGGATTAGGAGTCCCCATCCACCAACCTGTCCATGGCGGTAAATACCGCCATGGAAAGGCTGGCAGAATGGGGGACTCGGGGCCCCTGCACTGCCCATGCACTTGGCATGGGAAGTGCAGGGGCCCACATGCACAACCTCATCACGCATTCCACTGCCTGAATTAGGGGCAGTGGACTGCGCAACAGGTGCTGCTGCACCCAATGCATCGCCACATTGCAGCCGGCTCCCTTGGGATCCGGCTACAATGTTAAGGCCCTGTTCCCCGCTGAGCTGTGTATAAGGACTACCATTTTACCGCTTGTCAGGAGAGGGTTTTTGCCCATATTATCACCTGTGATTCTGCCTGAGATGGCCTCACCTACTGCCAGCACACATTCCATTTCACAGATGCTACATCCCACCTGAAGCTGATGAAGCTGAGTTCCAGAGGATGACCAACTGATTGCTCCCGGAGCAAGTGTTTGCCATTCACAGGGAACTATGCCTTCACGCCTCCGCTGATAAAGACAGCGTTTGCTGTCAACAAGGTGTGCAGTGCGTCTCTTCTCCCTAAGAAACTCTAGACTGCAAGCTACTCTGCCTTCCATGGTCTCTTAGTATAGTGCGTAGAAGTAGATGCTAGGGTGATAAGCTTTAGATAACATTTTAAAACATGCTAGAAATATTTATTTTATTCTCATTATTCATAAAGTGCTTCTTTCCATTTTTATAACGTTCTGTGTAATTGTTTTAGGCGTACTGAGAAACAGATTATTTCTGTAGTAATAAATACTTTTTACTTAAAAGTGTTCACTCTTCCAGAGACAGTGGTACAGTGAATAACAAAGTAAGGTCTGTTGCTTGTACTACGGTGCCCACGATCCCTTTAGAGAAATGTTAATAACCAAAAAGCAATATTTCTCTGTCATTTACACACTGAAGAGTGTTTAGTAGGGCTACAATAACCTGTCTTTCACATTCATCACTGGTGCAGTTGAACCAAGTTCACCTATGTCACATATGGATGGGAAATCACACCTTGCAGAGTTACTCCAAAGTTCTAACTTACACAACAGTTAGTGCCCATTGCAGAGCACATATCTTACGGTTACAGCTTGAGTAGTTTTTTTTTCACTATTCACTAAGATGTGATCCATCATTACGCGATACGGAGACATCTGTGGTCATCATGGTTACCTCCTACTGGGGATAAGGGAGAACCTATTTCCATAGATTTGTCAAGCTTGACTCATAAAAATTTATTCTCCATCCTGTGGGTTTTCTAATTCTTTGAATCCAATTTTCAATTGAATCCATTCATTATGGCAGCATCTATTATTACGGGGGTCAATTGCGGAGAAGCAATTACTCAACATCTCAAATCTCAAGGTGTTCCTGATTGGGGGCGGGCAGTTACTTTTGTAATTGCTACACATCTAGCATATGCCTTTGAGCCTTTCTACTCATGGGTGGATTTCAAGCCTATTGATGTTGTCTCCAGGCAGTTTCATGAATATACAGCAGTAGATCCGCCAGCACACTATATGGCTTACCAAGATTTGGAAATCTCTTTAACTTACTGGCTACACTCCTGTTCCCCAGCCCGACAATTTAGCACAGGCTGAGGGAGGTGGTGGGTGTGTTAAATTACTGTTTGTGCAACATACTTTGAGCTCCAGACCTGCTGTCACAGCAGGACCTACCGCTCTTGCACCAACACAAACTATCTGTCCACAGACTATAAACATTATCATGGAGAAAGCGCCCAGGAAGCACGATGAAGGCTTTCTGGATTGCTCGTAAGACCAATCAGTTAGCAGCAGTGTATTCCTACACTACCCCCAAGATAAACACAAATTACTATGTGCCTCCCTTTTAGGATGGTTCCTCCCGTATAGGAGTGTAACACCTAAGGAAGCATCTTGCATGCATTTACACCAGTATGCATGGTATGCCTTTATTGGTAGTCCTCCCTGATGTGCTTAGACAGGCAGAAAATGAGCACAGAGCTGCATCAGCTTTGGATTGGGGAATGACTTTAATGGGGAAGTTGTCTACAGTCTCCTTTATCAACTTAAGCAATATTAAGGGAGAGGCTTCTATTCTGGCTATAAGTCAGAGATTGGAAGCACTTCCAGTTCAAGATCACGAACTGGAGCTACCAAAAATAATTATGGAAGTTTATACCTCTGTAGGTTGAGATGCCTTGTGTACTCATCCCATGACGCACACTTAACCTAAAAAGAACACTGAGGGATCCGTTAAAAATAAATCTACAACAGGAGGGAAGAAAAAACAGAAAGATAAATATAAAAGACTCACTGGACCACCCGTTTCCCGGGAATCCGGTCGGGAATCTGGAAGGGTGGTTATTACTTAATAGACTGCAAGAAAATTTAAAAACCTGACAGATATCAGTATTCTGATGGCCGCTCTTCACGTTCTTTTCAGGACACTAAAGGTAGAAGAACAAAGAGGGGGAGTGGATCCGATTACTGAAGCAAAGAGGAGTGCAATACAAAAAGTAAAGGAGCATGCAAGGCTGATGTCAAAGTAAAGAGGGAAGAGCAAGGATGGGACTCTAAAACCTCAGTAAAGAAGAAGAAAGTAGCAGGACTTTCTAAGAAACTTGCCAATCCAGCTACGAGTCAGCCTGAAAAGCAGGACTTGGGCCAGAGAGCTCCTAGACAGTGCAGCAGAAGTCACAATAGCACATCAGATGCTTCTGTGGTTTCCGGATGAAAATCCAACTAATGACTACATACAGATTGAGACTCCAGGTCAACATTTAAATCCTTCTGTTAGGATTCACAATCTAAACATACAAATTGGAAGAGACATCCCACGTCTTATTAAAGCAGTCTTCTGGACACAATTATCAGATGATTATAGCATCATCTAGTGGAAGAAGATTGGCGTCTAGCCTTTATTAGGGAAGCACTTGGGGAAGGAAGTCACAAGGGTGGCCTTCTCTCTTATAGTAACTGAGGATTTCAGGAAGGGGTGGGTGCAATTTACGGAGTTTCACTCTGTGGAATGCCATGGACTTACAGTGAGATTCTGCAGAATTCCACTAATGGGTGGAAAATATGCAGCTTTTGCTGCTCATGTAGCAACTTAGCATTAGTAGTGCGAGCAGAACTGAAAGTCAGCGTAAACTGCACCATGCGTTGTGCAAGAGCGTGTGGTCATTCAAGTTGATTTCGCTGCTGCTCGAGTCAAAAATCCAGTTGCGCAGCTGCAAATCTACTCAAAAGGCAGCTCTCTGACTGTGATCACACGTAAAAACCATGCAAAAAAAAATCATGGTAAATGACACAAAATCACACTCATGCTTATCAGCTCGCATAATCTGGAGCCTCTCAGGAGAAGAATTCAGCCTTTCGGCGATTGGCAGATTTTGGCCAGAACTCTGCGTAAAAGAGTAATGCAAATATTCTGCCAATTCTGCGGGCGGAATAAAATATTTTGCCTACCACTAAAATAATGGACATTTATGCCAGTGAATGCCTTATACATAAACCAAGCGAGGTGGGACAAACACTCTAGTCCACATGACATCCCTTATGCAGGGAACCAAAAGCACAATACCCTTCAAAGCCAGAAGCAAAACGTGGTATAAAAGCAATATTAGATAGTTTACAGTACAAGGGCATAACAGCACCTTGTCTTTCACCAATGGACACACCTATTCTTCTCGTTTTTAAAGCAGACAGCTCCTATAAAACACTACAGAAATTTGAATTCACACACGCGAACATATGGAATACAAAACACACATACCACAGGTTTGATGACCAACCTTATGCGTGACAAATGACGCTGGATATGTTCAACGGCTTCTTTAGTCAAAAACTATGCCTGAGAGTGAGCATCAAACCACTTTTTTAGTGTTGGAGGAGTGCAGATTTAATTATGATGCTTGACCATGGGCTATGAGAAGAGTCCTGGCTTATTTTCAGTGCAAATCATGGAGATCTTACATCCAGATCTCAAGGTATTGTCATATATTGATGATATCTATCTTATAGATGATGATTTGAATCTACACCTAACCAGGGTAGTAGTGACCATAATAACATCACATGGTTACAAAATTAATTAAAAAAAATTTAACATTGCCTACCTGATGGTGACATTCCTAGGATATGAGTTATCCAGCAAGGGTTTAGCTCCAGACTTCCTTCAGAAATGTGCTGCCTTGCAACCCACCAACACACTGAAAAAATTGCAGTCCCCGATGGGATTTCTTGACTTTGGGCATGCTTATTTGCCTCACTATGCTGAGAAAGGGAAGCCTTTCTATGATCCAAGTTCTTACACTTTCATCCAAACAATGGCTGAAAGTGCACACTGATCTCTTGTGCCCCTACAAGCAAACAAGCTTTAGACTACATATTTACAAACTAGGGACAACAAAGCCAACCTAGTTATCGGAGTCATACCCAGTCACAATGGTTACAGCTATGTTACCTGCAGCAAAGGACAGACCTTCTCATTTGCTTGCAAGTCTCACTTGTATTCCCTGGCTGAAGCACATTTTGTTTGCATCCACAAAATTCTGACAGCTGAGCAAACAGCTGTTTTAAAAGAGCACCTTTAGGTGCAAGGAAACATATCATTATTGTTTCTTCCGCACCAACCTGAGAGGCAGCAACAAAGGCAAGAATACCCAATGGTCATTCCTTACATCCGAGATAGGTTTAAGTGCAGTGGATGTAAAGTTTCAGTACGACCTCTCTCTTCGTACACAAGCTTTTCTCCAATATGAACAGGATCTTTCTCTGACTCCAGCCACATTACCCATTGAGTCTTACCAGAATATCCTCTGTACAGATGGCTCTACTCAATACGCAGTAGGAACAAAATACAAATACTCTGCAGCATGCGCGGAAGTACAAGGTGTAGTGAAAGATGGTGAATTGATCTCACAGCGTATCAACACTAAAACTTTAGGTGACAGTTCTGCTCAACATGCAGAGTTACTCGCCCAGCTGTTTGCATTACAGAAGACTGACTCATCAGTTCTGATACTTATTTTGTCCAACTCATACTTCTGTGTGCATGGTTACAATGTCAATTTGCAGCATTATCGATTGAATAAATTCAATGATTTAAAGGGAAAACCTACAAAGAATAAACAGCTTTGGGGAAAGCTTCCATTGGTTCATGTGAGGCACATTTGGACCATCCGTGTGATGGTATTCACTCTAAAGAGAACTGTCCAGCTACCCTCGCAGAAACAGCTGCAATTCAGAGGGTAAGAGTAGCAACCCTAACCAGATCTCAAACAAAGATCAACACAGATATTTGAACAGTCGTAAATGCAACCAAGCAAGGTCAGAAACCTCCTGCAGGCTCTCCTCCCACATACTCCTACACCCTTAACTCAGATAACATTCCTATAGTTATAATACCAGGAGTGGGATACACAATAATACCTAACAGTCTGTCTAGATTAGATTTAATCAAAGAAGCCCATGAGGTATTGACATCTCCACATGCAAGAATTAATGCAACTGGAGCAATGCTACAGCAACGCTACTGGTGGCTTAGTTTATATAAACAGACTACAGATTATGTTGGGCAGTGTGGCATTTGTCAACAGATTAAACTTTCCACTGTCAAAAGACTTTCGCCACCTTCCCTCATGATCTCAAAGATCCCCTTCTGGGTGAATTATTTGGACCTCATTCGATCCCTTCATTCAGCTAACCAATATAAGTACATATTGGTAGCAGCTGATTCATATTTTTGTTTCATGTGGGTTTTGCCACAGAGAAATGCAAGAGCTTCAGCAGTAGATAAAAAGATTAGCAGTGCCTAGTGTCAATGGGTGCAGTTCCTTCATTTCAGAACCCCTGGCCCCCGGCTCTCCCAAAACCCCCAGCTTAGCTACGACGCCACCTCCCTCCACGCACTCAACCCCGGACGAACTACCACCTGCTACCAAGCCAGCCCGAAACGCACCCATGGACCCTTCGCCTGTCATACATGCAAGCTTACCTTCCACCGCGACTGCAATCCGTCTACCAGCCCACACTCCAACAACCACCTCAAGTGCATCCTCATCAACGCACGCTCCATCCACAAGCATGCCATTGAACTATGGGACCTCTTGGACTCAGCTGCACCAGACGTCGCCTTCATCACTGAGACCTGGATGAACGCCTCATCGGCCCCCGACATCGCCCTAGCCATCCCTGACGGCTACAAGATCGCCAGGAACGACCGCACCAACCAAATCAGAGGAGGAATCGCCATCATCTACATGAGCTCCATCAACGTCACCACCTCCACCGAAGACACCCACCTCGCCGCCGAACACATGCACTTCCAGATCCACACCGACCCCAGGACCACCCTCAGAGGAACTCTTGTCTACAGGCCCCCTGGCTCACGCGTCCAATTCAGCGAATCAATCACAGACTTCATCTCCCCGCACGCCCTAGCCTCGCCAGACTACATCCTCCTCGGAGACCTGAACTTCCACCTGGAGAAGAACAACGACACCAACACCACCACCCTGCTCGACAACCTCGCCAACCTCGGACTCAAGCAACTGGTGAACAGCCCCACCCACACCGTGGACACACGCTCGACCCCATCTTCTCCGCCAGCGACCACGTATCCTTCAGCCACTCCTCCGCGATACACTGGACCGACCACAGATGTGTCCACTTCACCTTCAGACCCACCACCTTCGCACACAACCCACCACCCGCAGACCCTGGAACAAAATCTCCACAGAACAGCTACTCTCCACTCTCAACCATAACCAACCTGCCATCACCTCCGACGCCAACAACGCAGCCCTCAGCCTCACACAGTGGATCACCAACTGCGCTGACAACCTCGCCCCCCTCAGAAGCCACCCAAGACAGACCAACACCAGACCTTGGTTCACAGACGCCTTCAGAGAATCCTAGAAAACCTGCTGTACCCTGGAAAAAACCTGGCGCAAAGAACACACCGCAGAAAATATGTCAGCCCTCAAAATCGCCACCCGCGAACACCACCAGCTGATCGGCTCCACCAATAGAGCATCCTTCAAAGAGAGACTGGACAAGAACACCCACAACAGCAAAGAACTCTTCAACATTGTCAAAGAGCTCTCCAATCCCAACGCCAGCTCCAACTCCACCACGCCCTCACAAGAACTCTGCAACTCCCTCCCTACCTTCTTCCATCGAAAGATCACCGACCTACATGACAGCTTCGGACCACAGATCCCGCCGATCACCACGGAACTCACAGCCTCATCCATCACCCTCAACGCCTGGACACCCATCAGCACCGAAGAGACTAGAACCACCATGAACACCACCCACTCTGGCGCCCCCTCGGACCCGTGCCCACATCATATCTTCAACAAAGCCAAAGCCATCATCACCCCCTATCTCCAGAGCATCATCAAAAGCTCGTTCACATCTGCCACCTTCCCCGAGAGCTGGAAACACGCAGAAGTCAACGCTCTCCTGAAAAATCCTACGGCAGACCCCAACGACCTGAAGAACTTCCGCCCCATCTCGCTGCTCCCCTTCCCGGCCAAGGTCATCGAGAAGGCCGTCAACAAGCAACTTACCAACTTCCTCGAAGACAACAACCTTCTCGACCCCTCCCAGTCCGGCTTTCGAGCCAACCACAGCACGGAAACCGCCCTCATCGCAGTCACCGATGACATCCGAACCGTGCTGGACAACGGAGAAACAACCGCCCTCATCCTCCTTGACCTCTCGGCTGCCTTCGACACCGTCTGCCACCGCACCCTAATAACCCGCCTCCGCTCCACCGGTATACAAGGACAGGCCCTGGACAGGATCATCTCCTTCCTCTCGGACCGTTCCCAAAGAGTCTACCTCCCGCCCTTCCGCTCGGAACCCACCGAGATCATCTGCGGCGTCCCACAAGGCTCCTCGCTCAGCCCTACGCTCTTCAATGTCTACATGAGCCCCCTCGCCGACATCGCTCGCAAACACAACATCAACATCATCTCCTACGCCGACGACACTCAGCTGATACTCTCCCTCACCAAAGACCCAGCCACCGCCAAATCCAACCTACAGGATGGAATGAGAGACGTCGCTGAATGGATGAAGCTCAGCCGCCTGAAACTGAACTCAGACAAGACGGAAGTCCTCATCCTCGGAAACTCCCCGTCCGCCTGGGACGACTCTTGGTGGCCCACGGCCCTGGGCACCGCACCGACCCCTTCAGACCATGCGCGCAACCTCGGATTCATCCTGGACCCCCTTCTCACCATGACCAAGCAAGTCAACGCCGTCTCGTCCTCTTGCTTCCACACACTTCGCATGCTCCGAAAGATCTTCCGCTGGATCCCCGCCGACACCAGAAAAACTGTGACCCACGCCCTCGTCACAAGTCGCCTGGACTACGGAAACACCCTATACGCAGGAACCACCGCAAAACTTCAGAAACGTCTTCAGCGCATACAGAACGCTTCTGCACGACTCATCCTCGACGCACCCCGCCACAGCCACATCTCCGCCCACCTGAAACACCTGCACTGGCTACCCATCAACAAAAGGATCACCTTCAGGCTCCTCACCCACGCACACAAAGCCCTCCACAACAAAGGCCCCGAATACCTCAACAGCCGCATCGCCTTCTACACGCCCACCCGTCAACTTCGCTCTACCAGCCTCGCCCTCGCCGCCGTCCCTCGCATCCGCCGAACCAACACTGGAGGGAAATCCTTCTCCTACCTGGCAGCCAAGACGTGGAATTCCCTCCCTACCCACCTCAGGACTACCCAGGACCACCTCGCCTTCAGGAAGCGCCTCAAGACCTGGCTCTTCGAGCAGCAGTGACCCCGCCCCCTAGCGCCTTGAGACCCTCACGGGTGAGTAGCGCGCTCTATAAATACCATGATTGATTGATTGATTGATTCAGATAATGGTCCAGTGTTCGCCTGTAAGGCTTAAAGGGATTCAATGTCCGCACTGGGAGTTGTCTGCAATTCAGCAACCCATTCAAGTTGAATTGAACAGTTTGTAAAGAGGGCCAATGGCATGATTAAATAAGCTTGGCTGCTACAGTACTACATTTAGGTCTTAATTGGTACCATAACCTGTATGGAGTTCAGAGAGCATTACATAACTTACCTAGACAGGTAGTGGGAGGACACACTCTCTATGAGGTTCTCTTTGGAGATCCTATGTATGTTCCTGGCCTAGATAATTGTGGGAAGGTGGCAGATGGTGATAAAATTGACTTTGGAAAACCTTTGAATGTTTTTCATAGTATCCAAGAAGTCAGAGATAAGCTGTGTAACACAAACCACTCCGATGCCAACACCTCTGAGAAGAAGGTTATCACTCTTGAAGACGGTTGGGTTCCCAAAGTTGGGGACCTTGTTCAGGAAAAAAAATCACAATAAGCAAGCATTTGAACCATCTTACAGACCACCCATCACTATTCTTAGGATTAAAGGCAACAGAATTGTTATCCTCTGACTGCCTGAAGGAGAAACAGACTGGTGTCCATCAACCAAGTTAAAACCCAGCAAGTACTCTCCAGCCAATCTCTGCAGACACCAGAAGGTTTCAGAGTAGTGCCTCCTAGCCTCTCCCTACTCTGAACAAAGCAGTAACTTTCTGGCTTGAGTTCTCAGCCGAGGACATTTGAGCCTAACACTCTACGCATAACAATGAGTGCAACAAACACAGCTGATGCTGCCAATATGACAGTGGCTATCGTCCAGCGCGATTAAGTCTGGATTCCTTTGGGAATCTTTCTTTTCATCATGTGATGAAAAATACAATTTGTGCACTTGTGCTCATCACCCCCAGAGGACATACACACACGCTGATTGCTATAGCGGACAACAAATTGATGGAAAGAATCTCAGAAACCGACGATCACTTAGGGGCACATTGCAGACCATCATTTGTTACCCACTATTCCATTTTAGACAAAACCCTGCCACATTCAAATCTATCTGGAACCTGCTCTAATAGGAACTGTCCAGCCCAAACTGCATAACCAGGGCCCCTCCAGGTAGGAATACAATCAACCTCAGCCCAGTTTTGGCTCACTTAATCCTAATAGTGAAGCATAACATGAGCCCTGTGACTCAGTCAGTATGGGACCCCTGTCACACTAACAGCGTCTACTGCTACTAACATCAAGGTGATAGAAGGAATGTCTAAATGATCACAGCCACTGTTGATTGCTCAGTGCCACATTCCAGTCTGCAATATGATTAATTAAAGCATTCCACCCATGACTTTTGATTTTCTCAAGTGATGACTAGGGATACAAATGACAGAAACACCCCTTCATATGCACACATCGAAACGGGCACACAAATTGTTGCACAGGACACATGTTAATGACACTGAAAAAGGAGGGAGAGGTCCCTGCTTCTCTACACAAACAGTGACCTAGTTCAGCCCCGCGTACTCACCGTAAGTGGCCGGCCTGTCAGCATGAATAGAGAGATTATAATATTTCAGAATGCAGTCTTCTGTCATGTACTGGCTCACCAGACCCTCCTGTGAAAGAAAGGTCACAGTTCAGAGATAAAGAAAGGAGAGTGCAAACATCCTATTGACTAAAATTTCCTGGTATAATTTTACTGCTCAGAGGCCTTTTACATTTATTTCTGATTTGCTGTATTTTTAAAAATTTTATATGGCGAAAACTCGACCCAAAGGTATTGGAGCGCTTTACACGAGCACCAGTTACATTACTCAAGGACACATTCATTTTTGGTAGGCATGAGAAGAGAGATTAAGGGCCAGATGTAGCAAAATTTTGCAAGCCGCAAATGGCCCGAATTGCAATTTGCGACCCCGCAAAATCGGAAATGGAATACAAAAACCCCATTTCCGAAACGCAAATTGCGACGCGAGTCATTACCGACTCGCAAAATTTGCGACCCCATTGTGCGACCCGCAAATAGGAAGTCGCAATTTGCGTGTCGCAAACCATATGAAATAGCCACTCGCAAATTGCGACTAGTCGCAAAAAGCCCATTTTGCACACCCAATTTACCACTAACTCAGAGCAGGTGGTGACCAGAACCAAAGTATAAAAGGAGACCCAGAAGGCATCTGGGTTACTCAAGATGGCAGAGATATATGTGATAACAAGGAGGAGGAGAGTCCACGCCGCACAGCAGAGGAGGAGGAGGAGCCAGAGACAGGAGAGGATATACAGAACCAGGCAGCCACTTTTCCAACAAACAGAGGAGGAGATATATGATAAATACAGACTCAGCAGTGCAGCAATATTAGAATTAATTGATCTACTCAATCTGCAGCTTCAACGCCAGACTGTGCGCTGCAGCGCCATCCGCACACATGTGCAAGTGCTATGCTCCCTGCACCTCTTGGCCTCGGGTAGCTATCAGGGGGTCATTGCTGTGGCAGGTGGGGATCCCAAAGTGCACGCTCACGGTTCTTCAGATGTTTCTTAGATGCCATACTCACACACATGTCCAGATACATATACCTACCCAGGAATGAGGCAGAAATCAACAGCACCAAGTTGGAATTCTACAGGATTGCCAACTTCCCTCATTTAATAGGGTGTGTAGACGGGACACATATACAAATATGCCTTCCTGCAAATCTGGAATATCTGTTCCACAACCGGAAGTGTACCCACTCACTGAACATCCAGGTGGTATGTGACGCCCATTATGTTATCACTGACATGGTAGTCAAATTTCCAGGGAGTACACATGACTCTTACATTTTCAGGCACAGTGGGATACACCAACGCCTAGAACGTGGGGAGTTTGGAGACGGATATCTCTTAGGTATTGCTGAATACACCCTGAAGCCATACATACAGGTCACTGTAGAAACCATCCATGCCCTGCTAACATTGTCCATTTATGCAAACAGGTGACAGTGCATATGCGCTACGACCATGGATACTTACCCCGTACCTAACACCCAGCAATGAGAATGAGAGGCGATATAACAGTGCACATAGGAGGACCCGAAATGTCATAGAGAGGACCTTTGGACTGTTAAAGGCAAGATTCCGAAGACCTCCACAGAAGTGGAGTTGCGCTCTAGTATTCCCCAATAACAGCATTCAAGATAGTTGGCGCATGCGCTATACTGCACAACATTGCCACCAGACGTAGGCTACATCTCACCCCTGAAGACCCAGATTCGGAGGATGACAAGCAAGAGCTACCACATCGCCATCATGGGGATAGAAGCATTGCAAATCAAGGCAGACAGAGACGGGACCACATTGCAAACCAATACTTTGGAAGTTACTTGCTGTCTGTCACAACACACACTAATGTCACACACAAAGAGCTCAGTTGTGAAGTGGAAAAAACAAGAACTTTTATTAAGTGAACCTAAGTAATGATGAACTGAACTTTTGTGAAGGGGCTGTAAATGTCCACCTGCAATGAGGACACATTCACCTCATGTGCCTCAAGTGTCCTGCAGTGCATAGGCTCAACACCTCCACCTGGGACGCCCAGCATGGCTAGTGCTAGGTGTGTCAGCAGACCCCCGACGTGCACTGCTACTCCTCAAGACTCGTTCGTCCGTGGCAGATGCGCTGCTGACGGTGGAACCCTCCTCACTATCCTGAGGTGTTTCTGCCGTGCCCCTAGCCACCTGTCTATCCTCCATCATGTCCACAGCGTGGCTAATCCGAGCCACATCCCCTGCAAAGTGGCCCAAGTCCACCTGCAAACTAACTGTACGGCGTGACAGCCCTGTGGTGTTGACTGCCAGGCAGGCGATGGATGCAGCCATGCGGTCCAACCGGTGTACGAGTTGCCGCTCATGGCGCCTTGCACTCTCTGACACTAGTTCTGTTACGAGTTGACGGATGGAGAGTGCAAGGTCACCGACATTCTCGTTCAGACGTGTGAACTGTGTGTTAACCTGTGCCAGTCCTGTGGTGAAATTACACTCCATTCGTTGCATTGCCCCTGATATTACTCTCATCTGCCTTGTTTGCAGGCCCTGACCAGTTATGAGGGCTGCCTCCGCGGCAGACATAGATGAGTCACCTACATTCTCCTGCGACACTGCTGGGACATGGACTCTGCGTCTGCGACGCGGTGGAGCTTCAGGGTCCTGCTGTATGACACTGTGGCTGGGACCAGGTGCTGTGTCGATTTCCACAATGTCCATTGGTGCAGCTGGAGGGGACTGTGGTTGGGTGGTGCTGGGCCCTGTAGTGGCTGCTTCGGACTCCTGTGCTGCCTGTTGGCTGCTCTCTGCACCCTGGATGGACTGGCTGGTGGGGGTGTCTTGTGGGAGACCTGTGGGACATAGGGAACACACTGTCAGTATCTAACATCTGTTGTATGCCTCCTAATAAACTGTTGCCTATCAGCTGACTACTGAACTACATTGCCCATAATGCACCATTCTGGTGGTTGCAAGTCTGGAATGGAGATAGTTTGGTTGTGCATGCTGCTGTGTACTGGGTGGGTGGGGGTATGGCAGATATGGATGTACATGCATGTTTCATGGTACTCACTTGTTGATGTCCCTGGCGCTGACGTGTCCAGCACTCCCATTCCAGCCACTGCCTCAGGCTCAAGGGTCTGTTCCACAAGTTCCTCCATGGGTGTGGGTGGTGGGACGGTGGATGGGCCTCCTCCTGTGCCCTTCTCCCGGAGGCACTCTGCCACCCTCTCCTTGGTCCTGGAGGGCAGGTCATGCCATCTCTTTTTGATCTCCTCTATACTCCTGTGGCTCACCCCTATGGCGTTGACCCTCTCATGGATGTCATTCCAGATCCTCCTTTTTTCCGTCTCTGGCACACTCAGGGCAGCCCTTCCGAATAGCTGGTAGAAAAGGGTGTGGTCCTCCCTCTTCCCAGGTGTATTTGTTAACTTCCTGGCTGTGATGTCATCAGCAAGAGCCAGGAAGTGTTTCCCAAACTGTTCTGCTGCACCTGCATGCAATTTGCGGCACAGTTGCAATTTGCGACACCCACTCGCAATTTGCGTGTCAGTTTTTAGCGAGGTCGCAAAAAGCGACCTCACAAACAGCGGACTCGCAATCTGCAGTGCGACTTAATTTCCGAGTCGCAAAATGAAGTTGCTTTTTCTTGTTGGATACCATTTTGCGAGTCGCAATTTCTGACTCGCAATTTTTTAGCTACCTACATCTGGCTCTTAGGGCCAGATGTAGGAAGCCGTTTGCATGGTGCAAACTGCGAAAATCGCAGTTTGCGCCATGCAATCAGCCTAACGCGATGCTCATTCACAAATTGCGAGTCGGTACCAACTCGCAATTTGTGAATGCGACTCGCAAATAGGAAGGGGTGAATGCGGTTGCAAAGCAATTTGCAGTTACCACCAGTGTCCCCATGGGACCCCTTCCCCTTTGTGAATGTTGCCCAAAAGATTTTTTCAGAGCAGGGAGTGGTCCAATGGACCGCTGCCTACTCTGAAAAACCGAAACCAAATGGTTTCGTTATTTTTTTTATTTTGCAACTCGTTTTCCTTTAAGTCTGATACACCATTCTGCATATGCTTTTGCGATTCTGAAATTGAGAGTCGCACCGACTTGCAATTTCAGAATCGCAAAAGCATATCTTGCTACATCTGGCCCTAAGTGATTTGTCCAGAATAACAGGAAGTTGAGCGGACGCCAAGACTCAAGCCTGTTTCCACCGGTTTCAAAGTCTGCAGCCCTGCCCGTCCCCACATCTTCGACATTTACATAAAAGGAGTGCACAGGTCAATTAAAAGGATAAAATAATTCTTAGTGGCTACCACAAACCCCAGCATTAAGATCTAAAGCCAGCCACATGTCTGGAATGTTCGTACAGGGATCAAACTGTCATTTGCCCATTTGACGCCCTGAAACTCAACTGGCCCTTTCAAAACCCTCCAATATGTGGCTTTAGGCCTTGTTTCCAAAACCAAATCGTTCTTGCTTCACGGAGGTGGCCTCCTCTGTATCCCAAAAGCAGGTTCGAGCCAGCATACCTCGCCCATGAAGCACTGGACACTAAAAATCCCAGCTGCCTAACACAAAAACTAAAAACCTCTCATTGCACAAGAAAGGTAAGGAGCAAATCCATTCTACATGCTTGAAAACTCTTTGGTTCAGATTAAATCCCACTCGAGAGACCTTGGGCCTGGGTCGGCCAATGACTTCATACACGTCCTACCAGACATTTTAGCCACTAATAGCCTGCAGCATGCTAACTTTCCACTGCTAGGCGACATAAATTTGCATCTAGAGGACACCAAATATAAACAGGAAGTTAATTTTCCATATGATCTTGCGGCTAACCAGCTCCCACAGTTAGTAAAATTCCTCACACATATAAAGGACCATCTAGTCGACCCATTCTTCACTAATATTTCCTATATGTCAGTAAAACTCCCCTATCCTGTATGCTTGTCAGACCACTTTACTGTTCCTTTTTCCCTCCCAACAATGGGAAATGAATGCCCTGTAGATGGGCAGTTGAAGGTTTTAAGACAATAGTCTAAACTATCTGGGTAAAGACTCTGATGAAATCCACACCCAAGAGGCACGAAGAGGCCGCTATTTCATTACCAGTCTTCAACAACTGGGAAAAAACTCACTAGATGAGTTGATCCCCCTCAGGCTGAAGAAAAAACTCAGAACTCAAACAAACAACTCATCGTTCTCTGCTGAATTAATGGAACTTACAAAAAAAATGCAAAAGCAAGAAAGGAAATGGAGGGCTAGTTATGATGAGACAAGTAAACTGACGTTTAAAAGGTGCTAAAAATATCAATACGCCATCAAGAAAGCCAGGATGGATGACCTGGCTCAGAGAATTGATAGTTTATCCAGTTCTTTGAAGGAACTTTATAAAACCGTTATCTGATTTCTGAAACCTCAGAGCCAAAGTTTAGGCTCAAATACCCCCCCCAAGAGGCTCGCTGCAACTTAATGTCCCATTATTTTCTCACTAAGGCAGTCTCATTTGTGATCAGTTACTGAAGAACTCTGATCGCAATGTCAATTTGTGCAATAAGATGTCTGGTGACAGGACCTAGGAAGAACTAACAATGCTCCCTCGGGTTAGTGAGGCAAAAATCATCAACATAACCAAACCGTACAATCAGACTCCCCTTTGGATACGGCCCCATGGACATTTATCTGGAAGGTGGGGAAGCCATTATCCCAACTCTCACAGTTCTATACAATCTATCTTCGAATAGCAGCAGGGAACCTGATGCACGGAAGCATGCAATTGTGAGGCTGTTGTTAAACAAACATCACTGAATGCAAAGTTAGCTGAAAGTTATAGACCTCTCTTCTGCCTGGAGTCAGCAAATTCTCTGAGCCTGGTCATCCATCCTGGAGTCAGCAAAATCATGGAGAAACTAATAAACAAGCAGCATTCGACTGTTCTGGAAGCTCACTGCCTACTGTATTCCACTTAAACTGTATTTAGACCGGGATGCAGTACAGAAACCGGGCTCGTGGCAGCAACGGAAGAGCTAAAAATGGTCCTGCCATCCTTCTTGTCAGTCTAAGTCCAGCCTTCGATACTGCCTCGCATCCTATCCTTGTGCAGAGGTTGGAAGAGGCAGTAGTCATGGGGGGAGCACTTAAATAGTGGTCCTCTTTCTTAGAGAACCACAGCTTCCAAGTCAGGGAAGGCCCGTTTTTCTCAGCCATGCAGCATTTGAAATGTTGGGTTCCTCATGACTCGTCATTAAGCCAGACGCTGTTTAATCTTTACGTCCATCCTCTATCAAATATAATCTGCTCCTTGGACTTCTCTACGGTGTCCTATGCTGACGAAACGCATATCATTCTTTCATTAACTTCAAATACAGCATTGGTCTCACAGCTACTCAATGCATGTTTACAACAAGCTGCTGCCTGGATGGCTGCTAGCTGTCTGAAGCTCGATGGTGACAAAACAGAGTTTGTCGTGGTCGGCAACAACCCATAACTCTGGGACCAGCTCAGTTGCCCCTCCCCACCTTCTCCTGGGGCGACCGTCCACCTCCCAAGTTAGAAGTAAAGAGCCTGGGAGTGAATCTTAATAGCAGACTCACTATGGTTGCCTAGGCCAAGAAGTTGTCCTTCAGCTGCTTTAGCCTACTGCACGCCCTCAGAAAGACTCTTAGATGGTGACCTGTTGCAGTTTGGAGAATGGTGGTTCAAGGCCTGGTCTTATCTAATCTTGACTGCGAGAACTCCTGTTGGACTTTTTTCCTTTTGCAGGGTCATACTAAATCTTTTTGCCTACTGCCTCCTATTTTTTTCTGACAAGTTGTGTTGGCATTTGAACTCTGAGCACTTACCACTGCTAACCAGGGCTAAAGTGCATATGCTCTCTGTATAAAATGGTATGGTTGGTTGGTTTTTCCATGATTGGCATATTTGATTTACTAGTAAGTCCCTAGTACAGTGCACTAGAGGTGCCCAGGGCCTGTAAATCAAATGCTACTAGTGGGCCTGCAGCACTGGTTGTGCCACCCACATGAGTAGCACTGTAAACATGGCTCAGGCCTGCCACTGCAGTGTGTGTGTGTGCAGTTTTAAACTGCCAATTCGACTTGGTAAGTGTACACACTTGCCAGGCCCAAACCTTCTCTTTTCTTACATGTAAGACATCCCTAAGGTAGGCCATAGGTATCCCCATGGGCAGGGTGTAGTGTATGTTTAAGGTAGGACATATATTAATGTGTTTTATATGTCCTTTCAGTGAAATACTGCCAAATTCGTTTTTCACTGTTGCAAGGCCTCTCTCTCTCATAGGTTAACTTAGGGACTGCCTTTAAATATGATTAAAGCGTAGATTCCCTTTGGGAGCAGATAGACATGTGGAGTTTGGGGTCTCTGAGCTCACAATTTAAAAATACATCTTTTAGTAAAGTTAGTTTTGAGATTTTCTTGCTTAAACCATTCTGTGACTCTGCCTGTTTGTGGATTCCCTGTCTGGGTCAGTTTGACAGCTGGGTTGTTTGCACCTCTCTCTAGACAGTGACACAAAGGAGCCGGGTGTAGCCTGCATATCCTGATGAGCCATCTGTGCTAGGAGGGAGGGGAGGAGTGGTCACTTACACCTGAAAGGACTGTGCCTGCCCTCACACAATGCAGTTTCCAACCCCCTTGTGTGTGTCTGTGGCCTGGCCTGGGCAAGGCAGGATTTCACAAACAAGAGAGACTTTCTTTTGAAATATGCCTACTTCAAAGGCAGAACTGGGTATAAGAAGGACACCAAAACCCCTGAAAATTAGATCACTTCTGGAAATCAAGAGGAACCTCTGCCTTGAGAGGAGCTGAAGAGCTGAGGAGAAGTGCTGCCCTGCCTCTGACTGTGCTTTGAAGAGCTATCCTGCAGTTGCTGCTTCTGCCTGAGTAAGGGGACAAATACTGGACTTTGTTGTGCATTCCTTCCTGTGAAGAAATCTCCAAGGGCTTGTCCTGAGCCTGCCTCCTGTTGTTGAAGTCGCAGGGCCATCAAAGACTTCCACTGCCAGAACCTGGACTCTCTGCTGGGACTCCTGCCCTGTCAAGTGGTGCCCTATCCAGTTACTGGGGCCTTAAAAGGTGAAGCTGGCAGATCAAGGTTGAAAATCCACGCACCGACTGCTGTCCGGGGAAATTTTTGTCACAACCTCCTGAGAGTGGCTGAAAAACGATGCACCGCCAGCTTCACGGCTGAAATCGACGCTCCGCCTGCAGCGCAGCTGGAAGATCGACGCGCAACACAGCTGACAGAGGCTGATAATTTGCAACCCACACACTGCGGTTTTTCGGATACCGTGCAGCTGGATTTTCGACGCAAACCTTGCTGGGCACAGAAAAATGACGCAACACCTGCCTGGACCCGAGTGCTTGCCCGGATCGACGCATCGCTCTCCTGCGGAGAGGAAAAACAATGCACACAGACCTGATCGGAGAAGGAGAAATGATGCACGGCCTCGCTTGCGGGTGAGAAATCAATGCACCGCTAACCTTTTTTGATGCACACTCGCCCGTGCGTGTTATTTTGACGCTACCCAGGTACTTTTCAATGCTAACAGTGTTTTTACTGTTTACAAAAGGATTTATGACTCTTTTTGCATTTTAATTAATACCTTGACTTGTGTATGTTGGATTTTTGTCGTTTTGGTCTTGTTTTGTTTAGATAAATATTTCCTATTTTTCTAAACCTGTGTTGTGTCATTTTGTAGAGTTTTTACTGAGTTACTGTGTGTGTTGCTACAAATACTTTACACCTAGACTCTAAAGTTAAGCCTGCCTGCTTGCGCCAAGCTACCAAGAGGGTGAGCGGGGGTTAGCTGAGGGTGATTCTCCTTTACCATGACTAGAGTGAGGGTCCTTGCTTTGTCAGGGGGTAACCTGACTGTCAACCAAAGACCCCATTTCTAACAACTCCCTTTATCTACGGAGCCCACTTTCAGTCAATAAAAGACTGCAGGTAATTCTGAACACAGCGGCCCGGATCCTATTGGATCCTAATGGAATCTGCATCTACAGCACTCACTGCATTCACTGGTTACCCCATCAGCAAGAGGATTAAGTTCAAAGTACTGTGTATGATTCACTGCATAAAATACAAGACTGGTCCTCGCATCCTCCATCAACTGATTAGTTCTTATCAGCCAAGCAGAGCACTCACATTAACCAGCCTACACCGCTTCCGTGTCCCTAGGGTGAAAAAGACCAGATGTGGAGGGCATCCCTTTGCCTTCATTGCCCCCAAGCTCAGGAACCCTCTGCCTCTCTCCCTCAGATAAATAACAACCTTCCCAGTGATGAAGTCTAAACTTTAGTAGTGTCCCTCGTGTCCCAAATGTCACCAATATGTGACAGTTAATGCCCTAAGGTAATCAAAGCACTAATGGTTTAAATGTAGAAATTGCACTGATACATTTCGCACTTATTTACACTGTAGAGTTCGACATAGGTGATGTTTGAAATGAACCAAACATTAGAAGGTACAGTGTCATTTAGACTCTAGATTAATAGAATGTATTGAAATGATATTGAATTTTTTATGATTAATGAATTAAAAATGCGTGCAAAAATGAAAGAATTGTAATTCCCCATTATACTTAATGAAATGCATTAACAACGTCTTTTCCCCATTTAAAGTAAATGTAACACCCATATTAATGAAATGTTAATAATGCTGATTTCATACGTTTGCATATTGAATGTGTTTGACAAAAACATATTGATTAAATGTATTGCTGTAATTCTCTTGCTTAGCAGTGAGGCCTGCTAAGCTTGTAGTTCAAGACTGTGCAGGAAATGCTGATTCATTCTTTAACATGAGCTTTCTTTAAGACTTTGTTCCCATGGGAAGACTAGCTTGTGGAAATAGGTCCCTGTTGTTTAAACACAGAGAGAAAGGGTAATAGTGTCCTTGAGTATAGTACATTGTGGAACATGGACTGCCTTTGCATACAATTGTTTCAAACTTATGTGGAGTCACACAGATGTATGATGTTCCCATGCAGACCTGGGAAAAGGTGTGGATGTTTCAATTTGGAGTATTGTGATCAATTTCTATTGGATGATGCCCCTTCAACATGATATGCACTGCTAACTTTGGCAAATAAAAATTCAACATAAACTTTGACATATTGATGACCAGCTGGACTTTGGTCAGATCTCCGGGGTTCCAGAAACCTTGCTGATGAAGACTCTCCGTATGCTGTGTCCCTTAGAGAGGTATCTTCATCTCCGATTTTGCCTCTTTGAGACCCCCCCTTTAAGACTTAGGAACCTTTCTTCCAACCTCCTTTAGAAGACTCTTGATGAAGCTTCTAACATGCAGATGCTTTACCTTTATTCCTATCGTTTGCCCTCCTTAGCCAGTAGCTTGCAGTCTGAGAGTATCTTTTTCCAAATTATTCTTGTACTTTTTGTATTTTTTGTCTTTTGCCCGCATTTGTTCCGCCCCACACATGTATTTCCCTGATTTGGCTAGCTGGAGGGTTTTCCCAGTGCCAAGCTAAATTATGACTCTGCTAAATTGAATTGATTGATGATTGCACAACCTGAGCAGCGCTTAATTTCGGTATCACATATATTCTTGATGATAATGTGTATTTTCCTTCTTGAATGTTTAGTTTTGTTAATGTTAGTTCATCTGAACTTATTTTGTCGCCTTGAACAACCCTTGGTGATTATGTATCTTTGTAAGCTGGTCTTGCAAATTGTCTACATGACTTTGATCTTGAGTTTGTAATAAATCCCTTAACTCTATTCTTGACTGGAGTTTTCCTTGTATGGGCACATTGGTCAGGTGTGCAAATTAATTGGGTTTGTATTGAAATTGTGTAAATGGGTCTACCACACCCTGTCACAGGGTCCAAAGATTCATCCACCTCGAAGGGCATTGATTCCTGCGAAGGATGAAAATGCTCCAGCACCTGCTTCAGAAAACAACTTAAAACGTACCTATTTGATTAGGACTTATTACCTGAGCTTTACCTTCTTATATAAGTCCTAACTTCCTAGCACTTGGAAGCCTGTTGAGTAGCCATGCGCTCAATCAAGCACATGAATTTAATTGAGTTGAATTGAATTGGGCAATGCACAAGTCTGTTTCCTGGCACACATTGAGTGTGACCCGCCCACAATATTTGCAAAATACACCTCAAGGGCCAAGTAGACATTATTTGCCATAACGCCTAAATCTGCATGCTGGTGGCTCGGCCTGCTGGTGGCGCTGTGTGTGTGTCTGTACTCTTCATCAGAAGGAGATCCTTCATGGCAGTGAAACCCATGCCCCAGGGGCTCAAAGTCAAGAGGTTAAGGGAACAGTGGGGAGATCCATTTAAATGAAGCCTTCTACAGTAATCTTCATTGAAGGATAGTGCAGTGAATTCAGGTGCACAGTTCTGCATATATATATTCAATTAAAAAGCTGATGCATTCTGGTAAATGTAGTCACATTACTCATGTTATGTCTTAACTACTTGATGTATTTATGTCGCATTTACGTTTGCTGGTAACATACAAGGCTATTCCACTGTAGTTTTACAAAAACAAAATAGGGGTATTGAAAAGGGTTTATTTAAAATTGTACTCCGTTGTTGCTTGTTCGCGTGACTGTACCCTGCATCTGTGGCGCTGACCCAAATGCCATCAAGATTATGATCAAGATGAAGGGTCATTATGGGTGCCAATGAAAATCATATCACATGTGGCACTTCTAGGAAATGCCAACTTTACAACCAGCAACACTTCACATGCTAGAATCTTGTTGCCATTCTTACAATGTAAAAACTACAGTTCCCAGAAGACAACATGCAGCTGGATTTCAAGTCAGATTGGTTGAAGGAGTCACATATTAGATGGAGCCACTTGACACATATGCAATTGACTTTACTGGGGAAACCATGAGCGTATGACCTTGTCACATATTCCATGTCACAACGTCTTGCAGCAAGGGCTTCCGAATGATAAACACAATGGATATTGGCTGCACCTCAATAGTACCAGGTAAACACCAAAATTAACAATAAACAATGGAAAGCTGACCAGCTACCTTTGCAAAGGTCCTTCCACTGCACAACAACACGTGTCACTGCATTTTTAGTAACTTTTGAACTGTTTAAGTTAGAAACAATGCTTTTTGTCAAAATCTGCAGATTGGGCAGATGATCTGTTATGTGGCAAATGCGGCAAATGCGGCAAATCTAAAATTATGCAAAAATTGCTGCAGCTACACAATCGCATAATTCCAGTGGCCCTGTCTATAGTGTGCTAACTATGCTCAGGATGGGCAATCAGAGCTTTATGGTCTGCTCTCTTTCCTGGTTTAACTATTAAGGCCCTTATTACGAGTGGGCCAGTTAATTGTGATATGTGCAGTGACCCCTGTTAAAGTAGGTATAGCAGTTAGGACTTTGGTGGTTGACACTGACTCCAAACTGGGAGTCCTTCACTTTTAAGGGCATTCAGAAGGATGCCTTGCCCAGATGTTCAAGGCAAATGGTGGTCAGAGAGGTGGAAGGGTGTCTCTTCGTAGATCCTGATAAGGCCTGGAAGGGCAAAGGCCTGAACCCGTTTTCATGCCCTTCAGTCCTTAGCACCAGTCACCATGTAACTCCCAGATACAACTACAGTGCTAGCAATACCATCTCATTCATCCACCAACATACCTCCTGTATACAAAGCCAACACATAGGGACCCCAGTGACCTCATATACGTTCCTTTCACCAACAAGCAGGCAGAAAAGAGAAGATACCTCCTCTATATTACGGCAGAGGTGGGAATGCTCACTGTGCAATAGTATACTTGGGCAAATGCAGGCACCATCATGATCTGTGATGCTCTCTTCATTATAGAAACATGCCTCAGGCTTACCTCTAGGCATATTATAGATATTGTGTTCCACCAGGATTCCACATTGAACATGTCGAACACCTACACATGACAAGTGATGGCTCGCCTGTAGGTCATAGATCAACATAACCATGCATAATTGTATCTCTTCAGCTCCTTCTAGTTCTCAGTAACCCCCTTCTACTTTCAGCAGCTTAGACAGTGAACATAGGATTTGGGCCTCTAGGAGCCAGCAACTTCACCACTCAGAGGAAAATATATGATTTCCTCACCACCACAACCACAGGCTATTCTCACACGTCCCCGGTAACTACAATCTTCCAGGGTGCACCACTATGGAAAGCAATGAAAACATTTCACAAGCTACTAAACACTGCCAAAATCAAATAACATATCACGCTGCTTATTCAATCAAGAGCAATGTCCAGGATTTCATCTATGCAATATCTATAATGTGCCTACCACCCATGAATCCCACAACTTTGGACTAGTGTGCTGCCATGTCTTTATTCTTGTGCACTTCAGACCTTCCCAAAGAACACAGCTGGAGCACACCAAACAACGACACACAAAGACCTCCACACTGACACATTAGAGCCAGACCTCAACACTCTTAGTCATCGTAGATCCCACCAAAGGTGTCAATGACCAGCTCAAAACCCTGAAACTCCCACTTCAAGAGAACCTGAATGCCCACACTTGCATGAAGACCTGCTCATGTAAACCCTAGAAAGCAGCCCCTTGGTACTTTCCACAGTTCCATGCATGCCATCTAAGTGAAAGAGAAAGAGATGGCATGGCATTTATCAAGACCTGTATTACTTGAAGAATAGCCATCAATCAAGCCCACACATCCTATTACACAAACATCACAAACAGTCTTGACAGTAGCAGAGTTCTATCCAAAGCCACCAGACTCAGAGCCTGCCACACAATGGATGCTCAATTGAGCACTATGTGGCGAAATTCATCACAGTCAATAACTTCTTCAAGAAGAAAATAGACAATGTCAGGAGGCATAAGAATGGATACAAAATACAAGTCTCCATCCACTAAAACCACTCGTGCACACATGCTGTACACCTACTTTGACACATTACAACATGCAAACCATCAAAGCCCTCTCAAGACTTCTTAAATCTCTAAAGGCCAAATCATACAAAGATGATCTCATCTGTTCATCCATCAGTGAAGAACTCAAACTTCTGAAGGACAGATCCTCTGGCTATTAAAGAAGGCCCACCTTAATCTAGTCAGTCTTGCTGAATACTGTCTGATCACTCATCATTTGTCCTGGGCAAGATCATTAGCAAATTTGTCATCACTCAGCTACATGAGAAAGTTAAAACCAGCTTCCCCCTACAAGATTAAGGCCACAATACAGCACAAAGACAGCAGCAACTGAGGTGGTCAACAAAGCTCTACATTTCACATAAAGCAGTGATCCATGTCTTCTCAACTTCCTAAATCTCTATGTGGCATTTGATACTGTCATGCACTGAATCCTGCTTTGAACCCTCTTCAATGACAACATTGTACAGTGATTTGGTTCCTGCCTCACCCACAAACACCAACAGTTCCAGATGAAGCTCAAAGTGCATCCACTTTACACGGGGCTCCATCTTGTCACAGGTCATCAGCAAAGTCTCTCAGAAGTTGCGTGGAGAACCACTGACTGGTGTGAATATCAAGATTTCAAAATCAAGATACTCAGGCAACACGCAGTGTCATCTCAAGGCCCTCTCTCACAACAAGATAAACTTTCTAAGGAATTGCCTCTTCACAATCCAGGCCTGGGTATACTATAAGCGGCTCAGTTGCCTCAAAAGTTAATTTTTACTTATTGCAAATAATGCTAGAAAAGTACAAGATCAATACCGGCTTTCATTGATTAACTTTGTAGAATTCTAGAATTCAGCTTACACATCTGAAAAAGCACTACATGCTTTGCATTCCATACTGACAGCAGCTTCAGATTCATGATCAAATAAAAACATCAGACAGAATGGAACCAGATCTCTTTACTTTGCAGAATCAATAAACACCACTCAGACCTGACTAAAGAAGGTCTGTACATACACAGGTCTAGTCACATCTGGAGAGAGACACACTGCCAACCTGGCATGCATATCCAACTCAACCAGATGCCACTGATGAACATCCTTCATACCACTGACCAAGAATCTAACAAGTTTTGGACCAGATCACCCCCACACTTAACAATCTTCGGTGGGTGTCCTTCCAACATGCATCACCTTGAATGCCTTCTCCATCACATATATGACTGAATTCCAGCACACCACCATACTTAAGAAGCAGCAGCTAGGGGGGGCGTGGCCGGCAAGATGGTCGATCGGAAGCACTAAACGAGTGCTCCAGATCCTGGCTCGTAATCCTCCCTGATCCTGTGACCCCTGGGCCCCGCGGACCTGGCAGCCGAGTCCTGGAGTCCGTGAGAGTGGAGGAGTGTACGGGGAGAGAGGCGGGGGAGAACATTTGAGGTGCCGGGCGCCAAAATCGAGCAGCAGGGGGGCGCGTAAGCGGAGCGCCTGACCCTTAGATGGTGGCCACGAGTGCGATCTAAACGAGGTGAAAATTGGCCGCAGGAGACACTGGAGCTGCACAAATCCAAGGAAGAAGTTTCCTGCAGGGGAGCCACTCAGGGTGAGGGGTTGAGTGGACTTCGACTCTGCGCCCCCACTTGGTTCCCCCCCTGCAGAGTTTGTACAGTGTTGGAGTTGGGCGTCCCAGTTGGATTGGAGGCCTGCTGTGGTGATTGGGGCAGTGGTGGGGATCGGTGCTTACCCCCTGCGGGGTGTGCATGGGCCCTGGGTGCTTGGGGCTCACGTAGCTGCATTGGGCACACAGTGGCAGCTGGAGGCATCGCTGGACTAGTTCTTGAGGAGTGACCCCTTTGCGTTGGAGATCTGCCAGAGTTCTTGGGTTGCCCGGCTCTGGAGTGCGGAACTATCAAGCTGTGCATCGGATCAGTCGGCTCGGGTACGACACTTGCGCTGCTTCTACATATGCTGGCACCCCCACAGGGGTGGGAGGTTAAGAGACTGAGAGGTGTTGGGCGGCAGGAATACCGAGTTTGACTGCCTGCCTCGCGCCTGGAGGGCTTGAGCCTGGCACTTGGTGGGTTCCTTCGTGACTGCCACTCCAGCAGGTGGATACCATGGGCAAAGATAGAACGTAAAAGAGTACGCAGCAAATGAGGATGGACCAATACACAGCGCAAAGTTCAGGTGCGAGTCTACAAAAAGATCCCCCAGGCCCCTTGGAGAAAGGTGCAGAACCCACCGGTGCGCAAATCTTGGCTGCTATTGAGTCCTCACGCCAGGCAATGCAAACTCAGATCGCGGTCATAGCAGTGGATGTCAATCTGCTTTGTGCGGACCTAAGAGTAGTGGTGGAATGCTCGGTGGCCACTGAGAAACAAGTGACGTGCCTACAGTCTTAGATGGATATGCTGAAGGCCTCGGTGGCCATCCTTGAAGCTAAAACGCACAAGCTGGAGGCGAGGGTCGAGGATGTGGAAGGTATGGCAAGACGGTGTAACCTCCACATAGAGAGCTTTCCGGAAGGTGTGCAGGGACGAATGTGGAGGCATTCTTGGAAGACTGGATCTGAAAAATGTTGCCTGAGGCACCCTTATCGGCTGTATTTGTGGTGGAGCGTGCGCACAGAGCCTTAACAGCGGAGATCGCCTCCCACTTCTGGACTATAGAAGTGATAGCGGGGTACACACTGGATTGGGCAGACACTAGTTGTGGGAGGTGTTTACCCAGGGCAAAATGGGGAACTTATCTGTGGGTTCTTGTTTGAGTTGGAGTTCTGTATTTGACACTGTAAGCGCTGTGAGTGTCCTTCTGCTTAGGGACATCGACTTGCCTGGTTGCACGAGCGCGAACCTGGGGATTATATGGTGGGGACCGTGGGCAGTTAGGGTGGGGGGACGACCCCGAGGGGTGATGAGGTGTGTGGAACAGATTAGACTATGGTGGGTACCTTGACACGCATAGTTACATGGAACGTTAGGGGGTTAAACTCCTATGTGAAGCGCTATAGAGTGTATACATACCTTCGGCGGCTTGGCGTAAATATTGCTGTCCACCAGGAGACTCAATTGTTTGAGAATGAAGTGCAAAAAGTGCAGAAAAAATGGAGGGGGCAGCTATATTCCGCGAACTATTCCTTCCACGCTAGAGGGGTTTCGGTCTGGGTGGTGCCTGGGACTCCCTTTGTACTACAAAGTCTAAAAGCAGACGTGCAGGGACGTTACATATTTCTTCATGGCTTACTTGATGGCCGTGAGATCTGTCTGTTGAATATCTACGCCCCTAACACAGATGATGCAGGATTCTATCATCAGATACAACAGGAATTAATATCATTTACAGGGATACCCATTCTGTGGGCGGGCGACTTTAATTGCGTCCTCGATGGAGAGCTAGATAGAGACCCCCCAAAGTTGAATATGAAAGCGCATATGACTGCCAAACTGCGAAACGTTATGAGGAATCTCCACTTTGAGGATGTGTGGAGAGAAATGCACCCCTCGTCTAGAGTGTTTTCAAGTTACACACCCACCCATGGGGCTTACAGCCGTCTGGACAGATTTCTTGTAGCCAATGATGGTTCCCTAGACATTTGCCGAGTTGTTTATCAGGCCCGTTTTTTGTCGGACCATGCCCTCCTGCTTCTAGAGTGTGAGACCCACATGCCCAGGCCAGCGATCCCCCTGTGGCGGTTGCGCCCAGACTTACTAAGTGATCCGGAATATAAAAAAGATCTCCAGGATGTGCTAGTTGGATACTTTCATATGAACTGGGGTACAGCAGGGACCCGAGACTTAGAGTGGTAGGCACTGAAAGTTGTTATTAGAGGGGAAAGCCTTAATAAAACATATGGAATTAGGCAGCGCCTGTAGCGGGAGCTCACGAGTCAGGAGGAGGAAATGGCTACTCTACAGCGTCAAGTTTATAATGGTGATGCTTCGGAGGCGGATTGCTCTGAGGTGAGAGGTAGAATTGTGGACCTCTGGGAGAGACTAGAGAATTATGTCCGCCGGAATTATAGGCAGTGACTATTCCGGGAGGGAAACAATTCTGAGCGTATGCTGGCTTGGCTCCTCAGGCGAGAGAGACCAGTCTCCATTATTCAGTTGCTCCGCGGCTCCTCTGGGGAAAGGATTTTAGGGCAACTAAGGGTGAATGTGCACCTGCGTTTGCATTTGCGAGTTATTTATGCCGCACCACTGAGAGCGGGCGAGACCCAGATTCAGACGTACCTGAATGGTCTCCGGTTACCTCGCCTTACGGCAGCCCAGGTGGAGGTATTGGAAGGAAGGTTTCATTGGATGACCTGGGTGAGGCGTTGAGTGGTATGGCGACTGGGAAAGCACCTGGTCCGGGAGGCTGCCAGTCGAATTTTATCGTACATATTCTGCTGTGCTTCTCCCTCGATTGTTGGAAATACTCCATGAGGCGCGAGGGGAGGGTTTGCTACCTGTGCATATGCGAGAAGCTCTGATAGTTATGCTACCGAAGCCAAGAAAGGAAGTTGACGACCCCAGCTCATATAGGCCATAATCCATGCTGAATGTTGATGTTAAACTACTCTCTAAAGTATTGGCCTCTCGGTTGAGTACCGTGGTGATGCATTTAGTGCAGGAGGATCTATGCAGGTTTGTGCCGGAGAACGGAACTCATATGAACATACGGCGCTTATCGCATATACTTCACGAGACTTGAGGCTCTGCGTTCCCCGGAGCACTAGTGGCACTAGATATGGAAAAGCGTTCGACACCCTGTCATGGGACTACATATGGGAGGTGTTGCGCAGGATGGGCATTGGTCCTGTCTTATTATCCTGGGTGCGTCTTTTGTACTCGGCGCCCCGGGCGAGAGTGCGCACAGGGGCGATTGTGTCAGATTCCTTTATGTTCGAACGCGGCACACAGTAGGGTTGCCCCCTGTCACCACTGCTGTTCGCGGTGGCCATGGAGTCACTAGCTATTCAACTAGGGACTGGCTTGGATGGCTGGGGTATCCAGGAGGGGGCGAGAGCGCACATAATCTCATTGTATGCAGATGATGCTCTAGTGTACGTATCGGAGCCTGAACTAACGGTCCCCCTCTTATTGGGGATGATGGATGATTTAGGCAGGTGTCAGGTTTATGCATAAACAGACACAAAACTGTGTTGTTCCAAATGGCAGGTCTATCTGTGATAGAGGCTTCGGAGTTGCCCCAATTGGGCTTAACCTGGGAGACTGAGTCCTTTTCATATTTAGGCATCCGAGTTGCTCATTCTTTGCAATTGCAATTCAATTTAAACCTGGGAAGAGTACTGGAGGGCCTCCGTGCATCTGTTCAGTTTTGGACCTCTCTCCCACTATCGGTTATGGGTAGAGTCGCGCTCAGTAAAATGATCTTAATTCCTCGCTGCCTATATGTTATGCAGAATTCACTCTGTGAGCTCCCTCTTTCGATACTTCGGCAACTAGATAAACTGCTCATATCCTTAGTCTGGGTAGGCAAACGATGCCGTGTTCGCATGGGAATCCTGAAATTGGACCTGGCTGATGGCGGCTTGGGACTGACAGACTTATATTTATATTACTTGGCTGGGTTGCTGCAATACGCAGTCTGATGGTGTGAGGATGCGCCTAATTGGGAAAAGGATTTGTTAGCCGGCTCTGTCTGTGCGGAGTGCCTCCCGCATATACTAATGGGTGGCTCTAGGGTTCCGCAGGGCACCCCCTACCTGGTGGAGCAGGTGTCGAGGGCATGGGAGAGTGCGGTGGTGCGGGTCCTACGTAAGGCCCCATATGCTCGCCTGCTCCCCCTGTGGTGGATCCGGCCTTTTACTAAAGTTGCTGAGGTAATGGATTTTACACAGTGGCGTGCAGGGGGTTGTAAGAATGCTGGTGACTTATATCATAATGGTACGTTCATTATGAGGGAGGAGGCAGACTCCATGTTTGATATTGGTCCAAGACAGTTCTCACAATATGCGAACATCTTGCAGACGGCCAGAGACATTTGGACGTCCTTTCTGGAGGAGCCCATTGAATCTCACATCCTGGCGTCATTGCTTGATCCCAGAGGTGATCGGGCCTGATATCCTGAATTTACAAAGCTCTTAAGGGTGACAGACTGACTGTCCTTCAGGGGATTAGAGGCCAATGAGACACTAGTCTCAGAATGGTGCTCACAGATGGGGAATGGAATAGGACCTGTTCTTTGAAGCGACCAGCAACGCTAGGTTTAAGTTGACGCACTTTTATTACTTACATACAGCATACCTGACACCAACACGGTTAAATAGGATTTTTCCTTCAAGGCCTGATTGTTGTAACCGTTGTGGAGAGCAGTCGGCTACATTTGATCACATGGCATGGGTTTGTGGCTCTGTCCAACCTTATTGGCATCATGTGGTGAAGACGCTAAGGGAGGTTACGGCCATGAGAGTGCAGGTGACAATGAAGCACTGCCTGCTGGGCCTGATCCCGGTCCCCAAAAAGGGTCGGAAAATGGCATATATATTTGCACAGCTGGGACTTTTATTGGCGAAAAGGCGCATTGTGATTCGTTGGGCCAGCCCGCACCCCCGCTGCATGTTACTTTGTTAAGTGATTTAGTTGAATGGGCTACTGCAGAAGAATGCCGTTTGCGGAGGGTTTGATTAGATGAGCATGCTGACCGAGATTTGGAACTCTGGCGTGCCATGATTAATGAGCTAACTGGTGTGCAGGAGAGAGAGGGTGAGAGTCCTTTGACTGATGAGTCTGCCCATTGAGCCCTGGTCATGGTTGAGCCTTGGGGTGCTGGATCCGGGGATTCCAGCGGCACGAATGTGTGTCTTGGTGTGCCCAGGAGGGCATGCTTCCGGTCTTACTACTTGAGGGGGGTCGCCGTGGGTGGCTCCACCCTCGCTCCCTCGACCTGGCTACTGTGTCGGTCTGGGATGCTGCTATGTTCCCTTGCTGGGTCTTCCTTCCCCCCCACGACCATGCCTGTTGCACCAGATGAATGACGATCATTTGAAGCACTGTCCGCTGGTCTGTCGATGCCTACTATACTTACAATGTACTGTTGTTAATATGTTATAGTGTACTGCATTGTCTCTGAAGGGGTGGGCTCTGCTCTGTCGGGCCACTGTGGAAGTCATGTTGGTTGGGTTCCCTAATCTAACATCACGGATCCCTTATCTCCCTATGGGCACTCAGTCAGAACAGTTAAGTGGACCTGGATCTGAACTCTTCCAAATGTTATAAACATAAAAGGTGCGATTGGTCTGATCTTCCCCCCTCCTGAAAGCACTATGTAATAATGTAGTACACAGTTGTATGTGTTTATCTTATGCATAAATAAACAAGTTTAAAAAAAAAGCAGCAGCTAGGTCTCTTTCACAATGCACACATCCGATTTACAGACAAGAAGTGCAAAAAGCAGAAGATTAGGAGTGAAATTTATCAACCTTTTGCATTGCCTTAAAACCACAAAAGGTGATTCAAGGTACCCAAATCCTATATTTAGATTTAAGAAGCCGCACAGGGCCACCCAGTGTGGCCCTCAGTGGCTTGGTAAATCTGGTGCAGAGCAAGACAGCGCAAGTTGCTGCCTTGCGTTACACTACATGGTGGCGGCATTACATTATTTAACCATGAGTGTTCCCAGGCATCTACACATTTATTCTGATGCATTCCCAGATGTATCCACACTGGTAGACTTGGGAATACATCAGAAGTGTATGCCTTCCCACCAGTGGCACAACAAGGAGAACTCTCTTTATTTTGCTTCATTGTTACCTCTTTCTAAGGGTGCTATATTCTGCAACACACTTAAAAAAGGAGAATGCCTTTGAGTGTTATTTTTTGTGCAGGAAGTTGCACCTTCTTGCACAAAAATAAACCTGCCAACAATTCAGGCACCCATGTACCACTATACAAGGGTGCCTGCATTGGTGCAAGGCAGCACATTGTGCCCCAATGCAAGGAGAGGAAAGGAATGCACCATATAATGTTAAATATGATGCATTCCTGCCCTCTCCCTTCCATGTATCGCAGCGTAGCAAGGTGTCTTGCTGCGTTGTGTTGCGTGAAACCTTGATAAATAGTCCCCTGCATGACTACACTCCATTATGCTCTCAGGATCTAGTGCTTTAACCCCTTACTAACCTCTTCTTCAATTCAGAACGGAGTTGAAGTTTTCTATATTCATCAATATCTTATCTGTAGTTAATGAGTTTTACTTCTCCCTCCCTCCCGTCCTCCTTCCCTCCGTCTCTCAAAGATGAACTCTCAACGCCAATTTGATGCACTCCGCTACACACTTGTCTCTGCATAACCAGGTTTTCTTGTCTGACACTATATTGTCACTGAGCCACTTTCTATCATCAAAGCTTTTAGTCAACAAACTAAATAGTAATACATGTAAAGGTATGTGTTGGAAAGTGGATTATTGGTAAGGGCTGGTAAGTACATACAATTAGCAGTAGGCCACTAATCCCCACCAGGTGCAGCCAGGTCTCAATAAATTAATCCCAGCTCAACCCTTGGTAGCTTGGCAACGAGCAAACTTAGGAGACAAAGGGGGTCATTACAACCCCGGCGGTCGGTGGTAATCTGGCAGTAAGTACCGCCAACAGGCTGGCAGTATGTTCCGCCAGATATCTATCTCCAGCCCTGCGGCCGTCACTGTTCTGCCTGCGGGATTATGACCCCACCTACCGCCATGGTTTTCGTGGCATTCGTAATGCCATGAAAACCATGGTGGTAGGCACTATCAGTGACAGGGAATCCCTTCCCTGTCACTGATAGGGGTCTCCCCCCACTCCAGTTACCCCTCACCCCCCCAACTCTCCAGACCCACCAACCCCCATACATTCACACCCCCTTCACACACACACGCATTCCAACATGCATCCACGCATGCATCCATCCATTCACGCACACATCCGCACACAATTTCACACATACACGCAGACACGCATTTACATTACACCACAGACACGCACTCGCACCACCATACATGCACACATGCATTCATCATGAAACACACACCCGCATTCACGCACACACATACATTCACACACACACACACAACATCCCCCGCCCCCCTCCCCTGTCGGAGACCCGACTTACCTGTAGTCAGGGGGTCCTCCGGCAGGAGACGGGACAGGGTGCTGCTACCGCCAGCAGCACCTGCCAGCAGAACACCGCAGGCCGTATTATGGTGGCAGCAGCGCCACTTTACGGCCATCCGCTGGCATGGCCACTGCCGGATTGCCACCATTCTCCTGGCAGAAATCCGGCTGTGCTCCTAATACGGAGGTAGGAGGTTTTTACCACATATGTCAAAATGAGGGCCAAAGTGTGTAAAGCATTCAAGTATCACATAACAATAATTAAATAAAAAACAGGAAACAGTATAAAAATCCAAAACCAATTTATAAAAGTAAAGAATATTTTTATCTTTAATTTGACACCAAACTGATTAAAATCAGATAAGGAGAAACTGAGATAAGATTTTTTAAAGATTAAGGGCCTCATTACAAATTTGGGGGACAGTTTAGACCGTCCCCCAAACTTCAGACGGGGAGGTTGCCGCCATGCTGGCTACCTCCTCACAAGGCCAATTAAGAGTTTCCTGCTAGGTCAGCGCACGGAAGCCTGAGTTTCCGCCCGCTGGCCTAGCGGGTAACAACCTACAGCATTGTCTCTGGCTCGTAATCGAGCCGGCGGCAATGCTGTAGGGTGCAGGGTGCACCAGCACCCTCACAATGTTCACTGTCTGCTGACAGTGAACATTGAGAGTGTGCTCGCCAGGGGGACCCCTCCACTGCCCATGCCAAGGGCACCCGTTCTCCATCAGCCTTTTCACCATGAAATGGCTGGTGGAGAACAAGGTTGTAATCCCCAGTGCAGCGCTGCCCTGGTGGATTGGCACCGCCACAACCGTTAGTCCACTGGGATTTCTTATCCTGGTGGTGCTGGCGGTCCCACTGCAGCACAACCACCATAGTTAAAATATCGCACTCGGACCGTCGCATTTGCGGCAGTCCAACCACCATCTGGGAGTCTGGCGGTCTATTGACAGCCAGACTCGTAATGGGGGCATAAATGTTTTTTTAGCGCATAGAAGCTAAAAGCTCCAATCTGGACATCTGGTCACACTCGACCAGGCAACGTCAAAATTTGAGGCCGACCAAGATGGAGCCCTGCTCGGCTACAGTGAGTGGGAGGCCTCGTTCAAAGATTTACCTTCTGACTTAAGGCCTCATTATGAGTTCGGCAGATGGTTTTGACTGTCTGCCGAACTTCTGATGGGGAGGTTGCGCCATATTGGCTACCTCCCCGTCTGGCCTATTAAGAGTTTCCCGCTAGGTCAGCGGGCGAAAACCTTAGTTTCTGCCCGCTGGCCTAGCGGGAAAAAGCCTACATCATTGTCTCTGGCTCGTAATCAAGCTAGCAGCAATTCTGTAGGATGCAGGGTGCACCAGCATCCTTGCAATGTTCACTGTCTGCAAAGCAAAGCACCCTGCATTCTTCTTCGCCAGCCTTTTCATGGCGGTGCTACCACCATGAAATGGTTGGTGAAGAATGAGGTCGTAATCCCCAATGCAGCAATAGGACAAAAGCCAGACCACTGGGATCTCTGATTCTGGCGGTGCTGGCGGCCCCATCACTGCACAACCGCCATAGTTCAAATATGGCACTCAGACAGCTGCATTGGCGGTCAGTAGACCACCAGACTCGTAATGGGGGCCGAGCCTTTATTTCAGGACGAGTTTCTCACCGGGATGAAGTCGCAGGTTGGATCTGACCTCCCTGGAGCCCTCTTCAGACACGCTCCACAGGAAACCACAGTGAAGAACTCTACCTTCGGACTTAGTTGATTTTTCAAGATGGAAATCTTCATCCGGGCCGAACTTGAGATTGGATCCGATGTCCCTGGAGCCCTCCTCGGATACGCAGCACGGGAAGTCCCGATCAACATTATTACGTTTGGACTTTGGCACTTTTTTTGAGCTTTTACTCTCCGATGTCAGATGACAGTCTACAGCAAGTTGATTTTGAGTTGACGTCATCGGATAGCCTTTCCTGGAGCTCCAGGTGAAATTCTGGAAGTCTAGGGCTCCCAAGCTTTTCAGCGAGACAAACCTGTAAGTCAGGCCAGGTCGTGGTCGCCGTAAGCAGGCTTGACTCACAATGTCAGGTCAGTCCCTTTATGAAGCTTTTCACCAAAAGTTCTCCAATCTTCTCAAAACTTCTGGATCTTCTTCCAGAAGGTCTTTTAAGGTCCTTTAGGAGTCCACAGCTCACCCCAAGGTTCCAGAAGCTCTGAGTTGCTCCTTGAGAGTTAGAACTCCATCTCCCAGAATGCACGTGGCTCAAAGTTAAAAATGGCCACTGGGCAGTGATCAGCTGGTGAGTTTCTTCAAGCTTTGATGCAGGGGATTCTGACTAGCTATTTTCTACCTGTAGCAAACAGGGAGTCCCTTCATGAACCAGGTGAAGCCAGGCAAAGTCCTTTTTGTGGTGAAGCCCAAGTGTGCTGCTGGTGCAGTCCTTCAGAGTGCAGTGTCCAGGTGCAGGTCAGGGTTCTAGCAGGGTCTTCCTTTTTCTTCTTGTCTTGTTCATGGTAGTAATCTGAGGTGTGGGTGCAGCTCTGTCATATTTATCCTTGCTCCTGGGGTGGGAAGGAGGGGGGTGGGGGCAACTGCCCAATCACTGGCAGACCACCACCCTCTTGGATGACCACTTCCTGGGAAGTGTGGCAAAAATCAATCCCAGGGAGCAACAATACAAAATGGCAAAAATTCAATTTTGGAGGTTAGGTCTAGCTGAGTCCACCCACTAACTGTCGGGAATCCCCAAGGTGCCTCCTGCATTATCTGTCAGCATCCCCAGAGATTAGGGTTAAATCATATCTCTGTTCTTGGTTAAACCTTCATGTTTCTTAGTAAACATAACGTGCTGTGTTACACAATTGGTTTTATCAATGCTTGTTTTACCAATGCTGGTTTGCTAATGTGAGTAGGTGTAGACATGTGCTTCTAATTGGGTTTGGTGACTCATTCACATGTGGAAACACAACTGCTTTCCTGATTGGCTATAAATAGCAGAGTGAAGCATGTCTCCCTGCTTGGCTTTGTTTTGCTTCCTGATCTCAGCATCTGACTTGCCAGTCCAGCCCCTGCTGTCATCCTCGTACTCAGGACTTTGGAGGTAATTCTTTTCTTCATTCCTGTACCAGCTGACACCAGGCATTCCTTCAGCACTCCAGAAAAGACTACAGCTAAGTGACTAGTATTTTCCAGGGAGTTTGTTCTTTGAGTGCCGCGCTTTCCTAGAACAGCTGGTGCATTTCAGACATCGTATTTTGGCAGAGTGCTTATCTTGAAGAGACAAATGCATTTCTGAACATTCTACAATATTATTGTAGTTACTTGCCTAAATGTGCTTCAGGAAATCTGCTTGAGCTCAAGTACTACAAAAAGTGACAGTGCAATTTTAAAAGAGCATTTTCATGACTTTTCTTTCTCTAGTAGCATACCTTTTGGATTTTAAATTGTGTCATTCATGCCTGTGTTATAGGTTTAAAGAATTTGCTTTTTGAAGGGTTTTTCACACACACAGTGAGACCAAACCAAACTGTGCCACCCTAACTGTTTGAACCCAGAGTGGATATTTACATTTGTATTTCTTGGATTGTTTTTGTTCCTTTTAGTTTAACCCTATGCATGTAGGAAAGTTATACGTGATATAATTAATGCCCTTGTTTGTCTTTCTTGTACATGATAAGTGCAACCACAGTTCTAATTATAGTGTGCAACAGTGAATCTCTGTGAAGCCAGCCGTAGTGTTGCAGTACTTATTGTTATGGTACTCAGTTTGGGTTTTTGGTAATGCAGTGTTAGTAATTGTGCCAACAGTTATTATTAGCCAAGAAAAGTGCTGGAGCATCCTGGTGTTCTTCCACCGCTCCCGTGCCCATATCAGAAAGAGTGATTCAGTTTCAAGGAAGTTGAGTGCACTAACTCTACTGACACTCTGTCAACAACGACCTGCCCCCCGAAGATACAGCGTGCCTGGCTGGACCGGCAAGACGTGGCAGTGTTTTGTCTCTTTCTCTGCCACTCACCCTTTCCTTATGGGACACATGCCGGGGTTTCTGTGTCCACGAGGAAGTGCCAAGAGGTGTTCCAGGAGGTCGGGGGCCATGCCATCGCCCCTGCAGACATCCTGCTTCTCAGGTGAGTGGCCCCGTCTCAACGCTAACGTGGCTAAAATTCCTTTACACACCCCTTTCCTGCCCTCTCCTAATCTAATCAAGGGGATACCTGGTTGTCTGGGTTTGCAGGAAATGGGGGGGCCCTGAGCTGCTCCAAATGTCCTTTCCTCCTTTAAAGTCCAGTCTGGATGCTCTCCCCCATCCTGTTTCACCATCTTCTGTAGCAGATCTCCTCCTCCCCCAGGTACTTCCTTTGTCCTTAGCTCAGGCAACTTTACACCTCATCAAGGCAACGTGGCTAGGCCGCCAGAGGCTGGCCAATCAAAGAACGGCACTACAAGAGTTCTAAAACTCTTTCCCGGAACTAGTTATAATAAATTCAACAATGGCAAGTTGCTGAATTTATTATAATGATTTTGATACCAAACTTGAAACATCTAGCTCCTTTTGAGACTTTATTAATTAAAAATAAAGTCTTCCCATTTTAACCTATGAAGCCCATTTACTACAATGAACTTGGCTATTTTCCCTCACCAGAGCTTATAAAACATATTGTATAATGTCCCTGCTTATAGTTACACAGCACCCAACCCTGGGGGCACCTAGGGCACACCTTAGGAGTGACCTATATGTACAAAAATGTAGTTTAAGACTTTGGGGGTCATTATGACCCTGGCGGAAGGTAGAGAAGCGGCGATAAGACCGCCAACAGGCTGGCGGTCTTTTTTTTGTATTATGACCATGGCAGTTACCGCCATGGTCATCCGCTGGTTCTTCGTTCCGCCCGCCAGGGCGGAGACGACTGCCGGGCTGGAGACCTGGGTCTCCAGCCCGGCGGCCGTCACTATACCTCCGGCGGTATTTTGACCCGGCTTACCGCCGTGGATTTCCTGCGGTTGGAACCGCCATGAAATCCATGGCGGTAAGCACTATCAGTGCCAGGGAATTCCTTCCCTGGCACTGATAGGGGTCTCCCCCACCCCGACTCCCTCCCGTACACCCCCCACCACCTCTGCCACTCCCTAAAGGTGGCAGGGCCCCCCACCCCACCCCGACCCCCAACATCACAGAACTCACACACACACGACACGCACGCAGGCACCACCAACACACACACGCACACACACCAACATACATGCCTACATCCACACACACAGTCAGACACGCACACCCACATACAAACATACACACACACATCCATACAGACATACCCACAGACATACACGCACTCATTCCCAAAACACGCAACACCCCCGCAAGCATACACGCATTCACACACCCCCTCTACATACACAGACGCACACCCCCATGCACCCACACAACACACAACACACCCCCAACCCCCCTCCCCTAAGGAAAAATCGACTCACCTGTTCCGTCGATCCACCGGGAGGGGATGGGAGCCATGGGGGCTGTTCCGCCGACACCACATCGCCAACAGAACACCGCCATGCCGAGTGGGCGGTGTTCTGTTGGCGTGGCGGTGAAGGTGGAGCAACCTCCACTTCCCCGCCGCCCGCCAGTATGGCTGTTGGCGGCTCTCCGTCAGAAAAAGGACGGAGAGCAGCCAACAGTCATAATACGCCGAGCGGCAAACCGCCACTACTGGCGGTCTTCCGCACGGCGGTCCCTCGGCGGTCTTGTAAAAAGACCGCTGAGGTTGTAATGACCACTTTTGGAAGTAATTTTAATTGAAAGTCGAATTTGAAGGTAACTTTAACTTGAAAGCAGCCAGCAAGGCAGGTCTTCCTTTAAAATTACACTGGGCACCTCAGCAGTGCACCTATAGGTGCACTACCTATGCTGGGGCCCCTAACCTACGTGCCCTACCATATACAGTACTAGGGACTTATAGGTAGGTTGATACTGCCAATTATAATTAGCATAATTTCCATATCCACTTCACATAGGGAGCACTGGCCCTCGGACTGGTTAGCAGTATGCAGGGCATAGCCAAGAGTCAGTAACCACCAGGATCTGTCCAAAACATTTGGGGGTGACCAGGTCAAAAAGAAGGACTTTCCTACAGTATGTATGTGTATAGGACAGAATATCCTTGGACCACACTATCAATTGATGGTGATTGTGAAGTACTGCAAATCAATAGTTTGCCATTTCAATCACAGCATGATGGCATATTAAGAGTTATAAGCGAAACAAAAAACATTTATACTCACAGGATCCATCTCACAGAGGTAGGCCATGTTGAACTGGGCAGCATCGAATCCAGCCTCTGCTGCTTGGATGTAGTATACAAGGGCCTTGGGCCTACAAAGACAAGCCGGGTGATATGAGGCATTTTTCCTTATGTACATATTCCCACTGAAGGCAGGCAACACAGTGCTACTACTGTGTGATTTCCCAAAGATGACAGAATGTAGCCTTACTCAAGGCTTACTCAATGTATTCTAACTCTCAATTCCAAAACATCATGCATGATAAGAGTGCGTGCATGAATGCCAGTGTCATAACATGGATCCTAGTAGCTCATGTCATGCATAGAGGCGCCTCCCTCTGAGAGACCTCTGCTTAATGCAAGCACTTTTTATATCAAGGATACTTGTAACAGAGACAAAGAAGAGTGTGTGTACTAAAAATACATTTAAATAAGTGATCCCGGGGCAGGGACTTCAGGCCGTTGTGTTCCACGTAACTGTAGTCATGAGTTCCCATGGAGAACTTACCAGCAGAGGCATAGCTTGAGTAAGGGTGTGACACCCCTGAAATGCGTTCTTGGTTTGGTGGTTGGATCTGGGAACCTTGAGTCAGGTCTGCTATGACTGTGCTGGTTTTGATTTTTGTTTTCATTTCACTAAAAGGGTTTTAACTTGTTCTATTTTTGGAACAGGATTTTAAACATATATATTGACCAGTTTTAAAAAAGAAGCAGTAAATCTACACCCATGCAAATACTGCTTGGATGGGTACAAATTAACTACGTTTTGGAATTCACAAGCATTGGCATTAGTAGGCCAGTCTCAGGTTTCCAGGCACACTACAGGCAATCAAAAACCCAAAGGGTGGTGGGATTAATGCTTACAAATAATCTAACCAGCAGCATTCGCTCGGGGCAGCATTCCAACCCACTGTTTTTCACCCACTAAGCCACACTAGACAGAGGCCCACCTAACGCTAACTAGTACTGACTCTGCTCCTCATGGAAACAGTCCATCCAAACCTTGGTCATCTCACTTGTCCACCTTGCAGCCCATTGCTTTTAAGTTAAGAAATTTTAGATTCACACTCCCTAAATCTCACTGACCAAGCTACATCCCTGCAGCTTTTGTGTCTGTTGTGAGAGCTCTTGTCATCAGTACACCAAAAAGAAATATAAGGGAGCATTGAAAGAGAGTGGGATTTGGGTCAGCATGTTCAAACATTGGCTTTCATGCGTTTTTGTTGGTTGGCTATTGCTTGGATGGGCTGATCATCAAGGCCTTGGCACTCTGAGGATGTTAGCGCAGGCAATCCTTTTGTTAAACTGCAAATGCAACATTATCTGTACAGAGAAACTGAATTCCTGTGTGTTCTTTAATGTATTTACTTTGATGTTGCATTTGCAGTTTACTTTCAGATCTATGACTATTGCTTGTGGTTTGTATGCTTAAGCCTAAAATAATGGCAATGTGATATATGCCAATCATTCATTTGTTTTGTTTTTTGCTGTCATGATAACATGCTGTTGGATTTGCTGTTTTTTTTTCACAAAATAAAGATGTATAGGTATACATACCATTACTGAAAGATGCAACAACTATACTGTCCCTTTGTCAAAAGTACAAAAATGCATGTTTGTGTTTCTCATTAATAGTGCTCTGGTGTGTAAGCAAAAAATCTAGCATATTTATTTATCAGACAGAAATGTTAAGTCCTGCAATACCTAACTCACCACACCTCCCAAATATACTTCCCAAATATATCTAACCTATCATACCTACCTACCAACCCCACCTAAAATATCTACTTACCATACCTACAATACCTACCTACCATACTTAAACTAACCATTCTTCTTCTTCCACACCCTACCTAACCGGTGATACCTACCAAACATACGTACCATGAATACTTACTTACCATAGATGCTTATTCACAAGGCCTAAGTACTATACCAAGCATACCATATCTATCATAACTACTTTAGATATCTGCCTATTTACCATCCCTACTATACCTAAATTACTTTAGCTATCATACCAACCATGAACACTTACCATATCCAGTCTATCCTACCTAGCCTACCACTCGTAACTAAACTACCATAAATCACTCACCAAACCAAGCTACCATATCCATCATAAATACCTACAATATCTACCTTATTAGCATACATAGGGGGTCATTCCGACCCTGGCGGTCCATGACCGCCAGGGCCGGGGACCGCGGAAGCACTGCCAACAGGCTGGCGGTGCTTCCTGGGCCATTCTGACCAGGGCGGTAAAGCCGCGGTCAGAAAAGGGCAACCAGCGGTTTCCCGCCGGTTTACCCCTGGCCCAAGGAATCCGCCATGGCGGCGCTGCTTGCAGCACCGCCATGGGGATTCCGACCCCCTTCCCGCCATCCTGGTGGTACATACCGCCAGGAACAGGATGGCGGGAACAGGTGTCGTGGGGCCCCTGGGGGCCCCTGCACTGCCCATGCCACTGGCATGGCCAGTGCAGGGGCCCCCTCACAGGGCCCCATAATGATTTTCAGTGTCTGCAACGCAGACACTGAAAATCGCGACGGGTGCCACTGCACCCGTCGCACACCAGCAACTCTGCCGGTTCCATTCGGAGCCGGCTTCATCGTTGCTGGGGCTTTCCCGCTGGCCCGGCAGGCGGCCTTCTGGCGGTCGCCCGCCGGCCCAGCGGGAAAGTCAGAATGACCGCCGCGGTCATTTGACCGCAGTACGGTCTTTTGGCGGTTCCGGGGTCGGAATGACCCCCTTAGTTACTTATCAACTATACCTACCACACCTACCTACCATACATGGCTAACTCCCACTCCTACACAACCTAACTATAACTAACCTACTACTACCCTTTCCATAGCTACCTACCATAATAAACCTATCATGCCTAACCTACCTACCATACGTAACCTACCTACACCTTCCTTCCATGCCTAAAAACCATAGGTACCATACCTCACTTACCATAGCTACATACCTACCATACATACCATACCAAGCATACCATTCAGATCACACCATACCGACCACAGCTACCAAACCTATCATACATATCTTTCCTACTTAACCAATTTTATCTAAAATACCCAGTTACCATACTAAACCTCCTTTACGTACTTACATCATCTATGATACTTAACCTACCTGCCCATACTTAACCTAACATACTTACTGATGGTACATACCACACCTGCATACCATACTTACTCACCACATCTACTTACCTATGATAGCTACTTACCTAAAACATACCTACACACCATATGCAACATATCACACCTACTTACCAGAACTGTCATACAGACATTCGTACCATGCATCCAGTACTTTACCTACAATAACTTACTACAAACCTAACATAAACTACATAACCATTTACATCGACCATACCTATCCTAACCATAACTAACCAACCATGCCTTCCATTCCATTCTGCCATAAATAAACTATAATGCTAATCTACCTATCATACCTAATCCAACACACCTAACCTATCATGTGTCTCTGCCATTCCTAACAAACATACACCCCTACTTAACAACCAGACCCACAATGCCTACCATACATACCTATCTACCATACCTACTGCATTTACTTACTGTACCCATCTACCATACTTAACCTACTTCAGCTACTATAGCCAATCTACCTTAACTTCCATACCTACCATACCTAACCTCCCTCCCATACATAACATACTTACCCACCAAATCTACACACCATACCTACTTAACTACAATACCTGCTTGCTTACCATACCTTCTTACCTACAATATATCTAACTTCTATAGCTGCCATACATAAGTGCCTACCACATCTTGAATACCTTACCTACCACAGCTTACCTATTATACCAATCACAGTATACCACACCTACACACCAAAATGCTAAACCCCCCATACCTTCTATTCTGTTCTGAAAAAACAGACATCAGGCCTTTTCGCTCTATGCACCCAGGATCTGGAACAACAACACTGTGTCCATCAGATAGGCCCCAATCCACCTCTAATTTGATATAAGAGTGCAATAATTGTCCACAACCCAACTCTATCTTCTCTTTCATGTTGACTTTATGGTTGTCTTTGACTCTGCAGAGCACCCCACTGCCTTTTGGCTAGGTCTGTGCTATGGAAACACCATATACAAACATACATGCATACTCTAGGATGGTGTGAAGAAACTGAGGAGCATACTGGTAACAGTTCCAGAGCAAAGTGAGGCAGAACTGAACAGGTACAATAAAATAGGGAATAGAGAGGGAAAGAGGTGGCAAACAGAAGATGAGCAGGGGTAATGGTGACAGCAGCAAATGGAAATGGCTAAAGGGAGGGCTGAGGTGAGGCTAAAGAAAGGGACAATGCACAGCAGACTCTGCCTGTCCAATAAAAAAGGTTGTGCTATTGTCGACAAATTTCATACTGAGTTCTTCATTTTCCACCATCACTATGGATACTTCAATGTTTTTGAGGGTTCAGAAGAGATAAGTGTTTTTACAAGGGCCTGCAGGTTTTGGTCATACCTCATTTTGAACTGTGTGTTTGGAACTTTCAAGGCTGTAGGACATGAGTGTCCATAGACATTCTGTGCTGAGCTGGGCAACAAAGTCTCAGTGCGGAACCTTTCTTTTACCACCTTGGCACGTCTGGATTTTTTAAACAATTTTATTTAGCACTTTCAAGAAACAAAAGAACATGACACACAGTACAGGTCCATATGAAGCAGTGTGTAGGCTAAAAAAAAAGAATGGGAGGTGCCACTCGTACACCTATGATTACAATGGATAAGACAACTGAAACACAACCCTGCTCCAAAAAAAAGACGAAAAAGAAAAAAAAAGACGAAAAGCTAAGCAAGAAGACCTGCTCATCAAGATGGGAGTTCTTTTCCTGAAGATCCCCCTTCAGGGTCAAAGGAAGACATGATGTGTATACCGGATGCTTGTAGTGTTCTGGACATTGTCATATGGAGCCCTCTTGACCGTTATAGGTGCTTTATGTGGGTAGTGAAGGGGCACCATATGATATCGAATTTAACTACTTGATCGATCCCTTTGGTATGTCTAAGAACCATGGTTTGGCAGTGTGAGGAGACCTCACACTGGCAGGTGCGGTGAGGAGATCTCACACTGGTAGGTGTGGCGAGGAGATCTCACACTGGCATGTGTGGTGAGGAGACCTCATTCTGGCAGGTATGGTGAGGAGATCTCACACTGGTAGGTGTGGTGAGGAGACCTGACACTGGTAGGTGTGATGAGGGGACCTCACACTGGCAGGTGTGGTGAGGATACCTCACACTGGCAGGTGCGGTAAGGAGATCTCACACTGGCCGGTGTGGTGAGGAGACCTCACTCTGGCAGGTATGGTGAGGAGATCTCACACTGGTAGGTGTGGTGAGGAGACTTGACACTGGTAGGTGTGGTGAGAGACCTGACACTGGTAATGAGGAGACCTGACACTGGTATGTGTGGTGAGGAGACCTCACACTGGCAGGTGTGGTGAGGAGATCTCACATTGGCAGGTGCGGTGAGGAGATCTCACATTGGCAGGTGCGGTGAGGAGATCTCACACTGGCAGGTGTGGTGAGGAGACCTCACACTGGCAGGTGTGGTGAGGAGATCTCACACTGGCAGGTGTGGTGAGGCGATCTCACATTGGCAGGTGTGGTCAAGAGATCTCACACCGGTAGGTGTGGTGAGGAGACCTCACACTGGTAGGTGTGGTGAGAAAACCTCACATTGGTAGGTGTGGTGATGAGACCTCAAACTAGTAGGTGTGGTGAGGAGACCTCACACTGATAAGGTGTGGTGAGTTGATCTCACACTGGTAACCAGTGCCCTATTACCACTGCTAACTACTTGGACAAGGATCTGTACCAGACAGTGGGAGGACTACTCAGAACATTTGAGGCAGCAATCTGAAGGCATCTTTGATAAGTCACAAGGTGCCACTCACCAGGATCGTTGCAGGAAGCCATCCAAACCCTTGCGAAGGATAGCGCCTAGATACCCATTCTGTTCTGATGCCCATTTGGTCCATCTGAAAATGGAATGGAGAAGGTTGTTGTTACACACAAGAGTTCTCTGTTCAAAGTAAGACACAAGACATTGGGCAAGTTTTTTGGGCAGTTGCCTTCCCAGTGAGATACAACCTCAGTTAGGGCCACATGTACGAAGCATTTTGCACTTCGCAAACGGCGAATCAGGACGTTTGCTTCGTGCAAAATGCAATGTGGGATGTACAGACCCATTTTTGCAATTTGGTAATCTATTTACCGAATCGCAAAAAGGGTTTGCGAGTCGCAATTAGGAAGGGGTGTTCCCTTCCTAATTGCGAGTCGCAGTCCCATGTATGATTGTTTTGTGACCACGAATGCGGTCGCAAAACAATCGCAGTTAGCACCAGTTTCAAACTGGTGCTAACCCATTCGCAAACGGGAAGGGGTACCCAGGGGGCAGATCGGCCTATTGTTATTAGGCCGATAGAAACCACTAGGCCCCAGGGATCATTTTTTATGTGTTTTTTTGTGTTTTTTTTTTTTTTTTAGAGTTGGGGAGCGACCCCTTAGGCAAGGGTCGCTACCTAGGGGGAAAATTATATTTAGGCCATTTCTGCCCCCCCTTGGGGGTAAATCGGACGATTTGTGTTAGGCCAATCTGCCCCCAAGGGGGGCAGAAACCACTAGGCACCGGGGATCTTTTTTTTTGTGCCAATTTCACGCAAGGGGAGCAATCCCTTAGGCAAGGGTTGCTCCCGGGGGGGCAGCCATTTCTGCCCCCCAGGGGCAGATCGGCCTATTGTTATTAAGCCGATCTGCCCCCGGGGGGGCAGAAACCACTATGCGCCAGGGATCTTTTTTTTTGTTTGTTTTCTTTTGTGTTTTTGTTTTTTTTGAGTTGGGGAGCAACCCTTAGGCAAGGGTCGCTCCCCGGGGGGGCAAATTTATTTTAGGCCATTTCTGCCCCCTGGAGGCAGATCGGCCTATTGTTATTAAGCCGATCTGCCCCCAAGGGGGGCAGAAACCACTAGGCACCAGGGATCTTTTTTTGTGCCAATTTCACGCAAGGGGAGCGACCCCTTAGGCAAGGGTCGCTCCCTAGGGGGCAAATTATATTTAGGCCACCGATTTTTGTTAGGCCAATCTGCCCTCAAGGGGGGCAGAAACCACTAGCACCGGGGATATTTTTGTTTGTGCCAATTTCACGCAAGGGAAGCGACCACTTTGTGTTTTTTTTTTTGTTAGAGTTGGGGAGCGACTCCTTAGGCAAGGGTCGCTCCCTGGGGGGGGCAAATTAATTTTAGCCATTTCTGCCCCCCCGGGGGCAGATCGGCCTATTGGTATTAAGCCGGTCAGCCCCCAAGAGGGGCAGAAACCACTAGGCACCGGGGATCTTTTTTTTGTGCCACTTTCACGCAAGGGGAGCGACCCCTTAGGCAAGGGTTGCTCCGGGGGGGGCAGCCATTTCTGCCCCCCCCGGGAACAGATCTGCCTATTATTATTAAGCCGATCTGCCCCCAGGGGAGGCAGAAACCACTATGCATCAGGGATCTTTTTATTTGTTTGTTTTCTTTTGTGTTCTTTTTTTTTTTTTTAGAGTTGGGGAGCGACCCCTTAGGCAAGGGTCACTCCCTAGGGGGCAAATTATATTTAGGCCATTTCTGCCCCCTTTGGGGGCAGATCGGGCGATTTTTGGTAGGCCAATCCACTAGGCACGGGGATCTTTTTTTTTGCGCCAATTTCACGCAAGGGGAGCGACCCCTTAGGCAAGGGTCGCTCCCTGGGAGGCAAGTTTATTTTAGGCCATTTCTGCCTCCCTGGGGGCAGATCAACCTATTGTTATTAGGCCGATCTGCCCCCAAAGGGGGCAGAAACCTCTAGGCGCCAGGGATCTTTTTTTTTTCTTCTTTTTTTTTGAGGTGAGGAGTGACCCCTGAGGCAAGGGTCGCTCCCCTGGGGGGAAAATTAATTTTTGGCCATTTCTGCTCCCCTTGGGGGCAGATCGGTGTATTTCTATTAGGCCGATCTGCCCCTGGGGGAGGAGAAACCACTTAGGCACCAGAGATTGGTGTGTGTGTATGTGCGTGTTTTCTTTAGGGGCAGCCCCTTGGGCAAGGGTCGCTCCCCATGGGGGCACATTACTGTTAATAATATCTGCCCCCCTTCGGGCAGATGGGCCTATTTTTGGAAGGCCCATCTACCCCCAAGGGGGGCTAAAAGCCCACCAGAGACCAGGGAAGTTTTTTTTCCAAAATAAGAGGGTGGGGGTATAGCCATACCCCAACCCCAAATAAATGGGACCAAAGTTGTTCTGTCCACCAGTGGGGAGATGGAGCAATTACCCCTGATCCACACCCGGGGGGCAGAAAGTCTACTAGATGTCAGGGAATTAAAAATATATACAGTATATATATTGGGTGGTGGCTACCAACCAGTATGGGCCTGGTTATGCCCCCACCCCAATTGAAGGGGGTAACAGTCTTTCAGCTCTCCCCTGCGCTCTAAAACATCTTATCCAACAGCAAGCAAGAAGACATTTGATTATATTGGGTTTTGGTTGTACATTTGGGCCATGAGAGCTTGGCGAACTCTCAAAATCATCCCACTTGGAATGGTGAGGGCTGCACTTTATGGACTTTGGGACGCTGCCATGTAGAAAAATCCAAAAGACTTAAACACATATGAAAACTAAACATCTGGGTGATTCCAGGGTGGTGTGTTTCACATGCACCCTGCACCATTTTCATACCCACAATGCCCTGCAAACCTCCAACTTTGCTGGAAATCACACATTATTCCCATGTTTTTGTGATGGAACCTTCCGGAATCTGCAGGAATCCACAAAATTCCTACCACCCAGCATTGTCTCATTTATACCGATAGAAATTATGCTGCACTTCTCAGCCTAAAAATGTTTTTTTGCAAACTGCCCTTTTGGACCTCCTTTGGTTCCCCCTCAATTTCAACATGTTTTTGGCTCTTCCCTTTCACAAGCACTTGGCCCACCTACACAAATGAGGTATCATTTTTACCAGGAGACTGAGAGGAACGTTGGGTGGTATGAAATTTGTCCCAGTGCGGTGATCCCAGACAGAAATGTTGGAAAAATGTGATTTTGTTAGCTAAATTTGAGGTTTGCTGAGGATTCTGGGTAAGAAAACATTGGGGGATCCACGCAAGTCACACCTCCCTGTACTCCCTCGGGTGTCTAGTTTTCAGAAATGTCTGGGTTTGGTAGGTTTCCCGAGATGGACCAAAAACGCAGGTGCCCTCCCGCAAAAACAGGTAGTTTTATATTTGATCATTTTGATGTGTCCAGATAGTGTTTTGGGGCATTTCCTTTCGCGGGCAGTAGGCCTACCCACAAAAGTGAGGTACCATTTTTATCAAGAGACATGGGGGAACGCTGGGTGGAAGGTAATTTGTGGTTCCTCTATGATTCCAGAACTTTCTGACACGAAATGAGAGGAAAAAGTATTTTTTTGGCCAAAGTTTGAGGTTTGCAAAGGATTCTGGGTAACAGAACCTAGTCAGAGCCCCACAAGTCACCCCATATTGGATTCTCCTAGGTGTCTAGTTTTCAAAACTGCACAGGTTTGCCAGGGTTCCCTAGGTGTCGGCTGAGCTAGAGGCCAAAATCCAGAGCTAGGCACTTTGCAAAAAACTGCTGTTTTCTTTGTGAAAATGTGATGTGTCCACGTTGTGTTTTGGGGCATTTCCTCTCGCGGGTGCTAGGCCTACCCCCACAAGTGAGGTACCATTTTTATCAGGAGACTTGGGGGAACGCTGGGTGGAATGAAATTTGTGGCTCCTCTCTGATTCAAGAATTTTCTGTCACCGAAATGAGAGGAAAAAGTGTTTTTTTGGCCAAATTTTGAGGTTTGCAAAGGATTCTGGGTAACAGAACCTGGTCAGAGCCCCACAAGTCACCCCATCTTGGATTCCCCTAGGTGTCTAGTTTTCAAAACTGCACAGGTTTGCTAGGGTTCCCTAGGTGTTGGCTGAGCTAGAGGCCAAAATCCAGAGCTAGGCACTTTGCAAAAAACTGCTGTTTTCTTTGTGAAAATGTGATGTGTCCACGTTGTGTTTTGGGGCATTTCCTCTCGCGGGTGCTAGGCCTACCCCCACAAGTGAGGTACCATTGTTATCAGGAGACTTGGGGGAACGCTGGGTGGAATGAAATTTGTGGCTCCTCTCTGATTCAAGAATTTTCTGTCACCGAAATGAGAAGAAAAAGTGTTTTTTTGGCCAAATTTTGAGGTTTGCAAAGGATTCTGGGTAACAGAACCTGGTCAGAGCCCCACAAGTCACCCCATCTTGGATTCCCCTAGGTGTCTAGTTTTCAAAACTGCACAGGTTTGCTAGGTTTCCCTAGGTGCCGGCTGAGCTAGAGGCCAAAATCCACAGCTAGGCACTTTTAAAAAAACAGCTCTGTTTTCTTTGCGAAAATATGATGTGTCCACGTTGTGCATTGTGTTTTGGGGCATTTCCTGTTGCGGACGCTAGGCCTATCCCCACTAGTGAGGTACCATTTTTATCGGGAGACATAGGGGAACGCTGGGTGGAAGGACATTTGTGGCTCCTCTCTGATTCCAGAACTTTCACCGAAGTGGGAGGAAAAAGTGTTTTTTTGGCCAAAGTTTGAGGTTTGCAAATGATTCTGGGTAACGGAACCTGGTCAGAGCCCCACAAGTCACCCGATCTTGGATTCCCCTAGGTGTCTAGTTTTCAAAACTGCACAGGTTTGCTAGGTTTCCCTAGGGGCCGGCTGAGCTAGAGGCAAAAATCCACAGCTAGGCCCTTTGCAAAAAAACAGCTCTGTTTTCTTTGTGAAAATGTGATGTGTCCATGTTGTGTTTTGGGGCATTTCCTGTCCCGGGCGCTAGGCCTACCCATGCAAATGAGATACCATTTTTATCAGGAGACTTGGGGGAACACAGAATAGTAAGTGTTATTGCCCCTTGTCTTTCTCTACATTTTTTTCCTTCCAAATGTAAGACAGTGTGTAAAAAAGACATCTATTTGAGAAATGCCCTGTAATTCACATGCTAGTTTGGGCACTCCTGGAATTCAGAGATGTGCAAATAACCCCTGCTGCTCAATACCTTATCTTGTGGCCATTTTGTAAATACAAAGGTTTTCTTGATACTTTTCTTTCACTTTTTATATTTCAGCAAATGAATTGCTGTATACCCGGTACAGAATGAAACCCATTGCAAGGTGCAGCTCATTTATTGGCTCTGGGTACCTAGTGTTATGGATGAACCTACAAGCCCTATATATCTCCGCAACCAGAAGAGTCGAGCGGACGTAACAGTATATTGCTTTCAAAAATCTGACATCGCAGGAAAAAGTTACAGAGTAGAACGTACAGAAAAATTGCTGTTTTTTTACCTCAATTTCAATATTCTTTTATTTCAGCTGTTATTTTCTGTAGGAAACACTTGTAGGATCTACACAAATGACGCCTTGCTGAATTCAGAATTTTGTCTACTTTTCAGAAATGTTTAGCTGTCTGGGATCCAGCATTGGCTTTTCACCCATTTCGGTCAGTAACTGGAAGGAGGCTGAAAGCACAAAAAATAGTAAAAATGGGGTATGTTCCAGTAAAATGTCAACATTTTGTTGAAAAATTGGGTCTTCTAATTCAAGTCTGCCTGTTCCTGAAAGCTGGGAATATGGTGATCTTACCACCGCAAACCCTTCGTTGATGCCATTTTCAGGGGAAAAACCACGAGCCTTCTTCTGCAGCCATTTTTTTCCATAAAAAAAAAAAAAAAAAAACTTTTCTATGTATTTTGGCTAATTTCTTGGCTCCCTTCAGGGGAACCCACAAAGTCTGGATACCTCTAGAATCCCTAGGATGTTGGAAAAAAAGGACGCAAATTTGGCGTGTGTAGCTTATGTGAACAAGCTTATGTGAACAAAATGTTATGAGGGCCTAAGCGCGAACTGCCCCAAATAGCCAAAAAAAGGTTTAGCACAGGAGGGGAAAAGCCCTGGGAGGGAAGGGGTTAAGGAAAACGGGCTGCATTTAAAAAAACAAAACTGCTTTATTTAAAAGCAGTCACAGACATGGTGATCTGATCCCTGTGAGGGCAGCCATTCCCAATGGGGTCACAATTTGCGACCTACCTCATGAATATTCATGAGTTAGGTCATTTGCGACACCATTGCGAATGTTGTACATAAGGTTTTGTGACTCGCAAAACCTGTATTTCGTACATGTGGCCCTTAATGTTACCGATAACATTTGAAGACTAACAGAAATGTAGATGTGATACCAGCATTTATTGTCAAGTAGCTTAAAAAACTTCGAGCGAGTTCCCACATGATTATTGTGAGAATATTCTAAAAGAAATTGTATTTCCAAGTCTCTGAAATCTATTTAGGACAAAATGGCAAGCCATGAATCTTGACCATAATGTGCATAACATTTAGACAGTTAAACACAAAAAATATATATTCTTTGTGTAGTGCAACTAATGTAAAAATGATATTTCAAAGCTAGACTATTTTGTGAAACTTTAAATAGGATGGATGTCCCACCCCATGTCGATCCCTGTGATTTGAAGGCACAGCTAAGTTTTTGTGACAATAATTTAACTTAAGTGGTCAATCACTTTAAAGATGATTTGTGGAAAACGCAAACTTCTCTACAATACACCAGCATTCTGAAATAATAGTGAACCATGCTTGGTTTACACATAGAACTTCCTGAAATTTCACAAAAAATGTCAAGTTCTCGCCAACTTATTAGTGATTACATTTGTCCAGTTTAGGCAAATTACACTTTTGTAAATTCTTCACTGTTGGCAACAGAACTTTCTCTTAGTTTACAAAGATACATGGGCTTGCCTAGTGAATGTGCGGTGACTACACAACTTAGAGGTGATGTGGGCTCATTATTTTCTATTCAGTGCATGTAGGGAGTGAGAAGCTAGAAGAGGCCAGACACTCTCTTTTGTAGTAAGGCAGTGGCAGTGTTGTAGACTGTTGAATACTCTGTGTATCCCAAGTTCACATTAACTTGTATTTAGTGTCCATTGCTGTGCAGTGATTGGTCACATGTTGTCCTATGTCACTGTGGGAATACCTACATTACAGCATCCACAGGCACCCTGGGCACCGCCCCTGGAATCCCTTGGCTCCAGTAGATGGACAGGTGGACAGCTGCATCAATGTGTCCCCGCATCGCTGATTTCCAAAAATATTTATACGCCGCAAACTGAAAATAAGAGAAGTAGGTGAGTTCCTGTAGGATGGAATATACACTTTTTACCTCAAAGCCATCATGTAAAATTCCTACCTAGAAACACTGAGCCAGATGTAAAGACCATGGAATTAGTCCTTGGTCAACTTGCATGAAATTTCAGCTAAAGTAAAAAACATAAAGATCCACTCTCTGCGAATGAATGAATAGTTCAGTCAATATGTACTTATTTGTAATCATGTGCAGCAAGGATGAACATGCTTCATCCAGGATGATCGTCAATTAATTAATTCAATATAATGTGATATATTACTGCAAAACCAAAGGTTATAACATTTGTTCCTTTCAATGTCCTGTAGGCAAAATAGAGAATGTGTATTAGGCCAAGGGTCAACAGTATCAGAAACTACATTTACATTCCTGTTTACAATGGAAAGGAAACAGGAGGGTTTCTCAGGGAAGTCAGCAGGAGTTGCAATTGGAGTGGTCACAATTAATGCGTAAGGATGTCCTGTGCTGCTTGTGTTATGAAAAGGCCATGTTGAATAAGAACCTGGCTGCTGTGTCTGCAGCAAAGGTGCATAAAATGGTGGTGTGATCTGCTTCGTAGTCGCCCACCAGCAAATGGGGCCTGTGCGGGGCCTTATCTCCTGACTGAGCCTGGTCTGTGCATGCCTGCACCATTCAGAATCCAATCATCCCAAGTGGGGCTGCAATGAGCGCCTGCTGGACCAGCTGCTTGCAAACCAGAGCTTCCTCTGATCAGCTGTCCCTGACAGCTAAGAGCAGGCCCACTGCCAGAGACATGACCACCCGGGGAAACCGCAAGAAACTGTCAGCTCATGTGCACCCAGAAGAGAGAGAACGGGCGAGTAAGTGAGGAGCCAGGCAGTCACTCGAAAGCACCCACCCGAACACAGACTGAGAGGCTTGCTGGGTGAGAAACAGTGAACTTGGACTAGACTGTAAGCATTTACAAGAGCATGGGGTAACCTGCACCTATGCCTAATCATGCTTCATAATGAACCAGGAATAGAACTGCCTGAAACAGAAGGGGGGAACAAAGCCAGCAGCAGAAAAAAGTAAAGAATCTGTAGGCACCCATTTTCTGGGCCCTTATCATACAGATAAATGTACACATGGGAAAACCTACACTTGTAAATTTACTGTTACACTTTACAGTAAATATAATACTTTTGGCTACTCACCACTTCCCAGTGTAAATTTACTGTAAAGTGTAGACTTATCTGAATCCACCTTCTGAAACAGCGGGTGGAGCCAATTATCAAGTTCAAATTTACTACAACCAGAAATGACCCAAAACAGTAGTAAATATAATCCAACTCAGATCTGGAGTGAGTTCCAGCACCACACCTGGCCAACCACCCTCCCGTAGAAAATATTGGAGGCATGGACTTAAAATAGATCCCCACAGCAAATAGTAAAGTAAATTAATTTATTATGACTTTTTACAAATAATTATACATAATTAGAAATTCAATATTTTGTATGATAAACTAGTTTAATAACCTAATTTAATTAAAAATAAATATAACATAAATGTGTAAATAAAAAATAATTACATTAATTCTAACATATTATGCATAACTTTTTGTAATTTGTTCTACATAGTACGGACAACAAAACTTTTCTTTAGATGGAACTTTTTTCAAATAAATCTTTAAACAATCATTTTAATTTATTATATTTAAATTAGTTAAATATATAATTAAAAAATAAGTTGCTAGTGTAAAGATACTAGTAACGTTTCACATGTAGGTGTCTTTCTTAATCACCAGGGCACTGAGTATATTAGTTCCAACCCATCTTCACTACAGACATTGAACATGAGTCACAAATGTAAACAAATGTATACAGGCATACCTTGTTATGCACATAGTTCTCTGTCCCAACTGTGGAGTCTCCACAGTCATATAGTTAGTATTAAATCGCAGTTTGTGAGTACTGAGAAGGAGTTAACTCACACAAAGGTGTAAGTGTACCTTTGTGAATCAGGTAAATTGTATGAAAATGGTTCTCCCTCTTAACAACTAAAATCAAATGTAAGCCTTATTTTTGTGTGTCTGTTAGTCAAACATGCACAGAAAATAATTTACATTACTATAAAAAAGAATCTAGATATATTTCGAATCACTGTGAATTACAGAAGCTGCGATGCTAGAACTTCTGGAGGAAGTTCATTCAGGTTACTGTACCTATAAACAAAATGGGACTGAAAGAGAATGCAGTGGAGGAGTAGCTGCTATAGTGAGGATCTCATTTTCTATTCTCTCACTTTTGTATCCATCTATAAAAGGAGTGGGAAACCTTGTATTGGCATGTCCCCTATTCTCAATTTTACCCATTTTCTTTTATTAAGATATTCCTCCGTCTTAAATCTATGGGGCATTTCCTGCTGATCTCTTTTGACCTGGTTAGCTTTCTTTATTTCAACAGGATAACAAATGGTTATAGGCGATTTCATAAGTGGTTGTGATGCCCTAGGCTACAGCATCTAATGAAAATTCCTTAAGCTGTTCACTTCTTTGGCTTTATCCCATTGGATGACTGATCCAACTCATCTTAAGGGACATACTTGGTCATCTTTGGGCGTTGAGCTCTTACTGACCACACTCAGATCTAAGCTACTGAGATGAACTGATCTTTTTCTTATTAGCTTTCTGGTACTCAATGAGCTTCTATTCCATGTACCAAAAGAGAATAAGCTTATGCCCATATTTGGTTTAAATCAGCGACGGATGACTTTGAGATTTCGCTTCCACATAGTGCTCTTTCTTTTGAAGGTTTCACTGCAGATCAATATACATCTTATAATATTTAGATCTCACTGGCCAACTTTTTTGTGCCTCATTTTATGGAAAAGCTTACGTATAAGCACAAAAAAGCATGTGCTTTGTTTTCGTTGTGAATTGTCAAAAGCCAAAACAAAAGTGCATCAAGTTGAGCACCGCTGGCAGCAGACCCAGCGATGATAAATCTAAGCAAGAATTAACAAAGCTATGAAGGAATATACATTATTATTCAAGAGACTTAAACAAGTCTTTTATTCTTCCAGGAAAGCAGAGTCTGAAAGCCATCAAAACATATTTTTTTCTGACAAAATACAACATTTTAAGATAAGACATTGGAAGGGTGAGCTTTCCTTAGACTGCCTAACAAAGTCAGCAGTGTACTCACAGTTTTTTCTCCTTTGATCCTTTGAGCACCAAGGAGTTCCAAAGGGTTCAAGTAAATGTAATTAAGGGTCATCTTATGATTTTTGCCTGAATACTTTGTTTTTTCTCTGCACATCTGCCGGCTGCACCAAAGTGTTTTTAAAGGGCAGATAGATAGCAGTAGATCTTTGATTTGAACACCCAAAAATTTGAACCTACTACCTGGGGAATTGGGGGGTCTATCTCTTTAATAAGAACCTTTAGCAAATTCTTGAAATTCTGGTTTTGCCCAAAAACATACTTATTCTTTTAGATATTTATCTTATGGAGCTGCACTTGACTTCAAATTATAACCTCTATCTAATATAACATAATCTCCACCAGATGCTGCGAGAAAATTGTACTCTGAAGATGTGTACTTGTGGATTGACACAGACCTATTTTACTATTGAGTGTTGCAGACTGACACACAAGTAACGCTATTGTTTGCTTTTGATATCAGTGAACCCTTACCCACAGTGATCCTTCATAAATACACACATTTCTAATACATTTTATATAGTGCTGAACTGGCTGCAATGATCCTGGAAACATTTTAAATAGAATTGTTTTGTTGTACAGCAGCATTTTGAGGTAGAACGTGGATTGGTGAAAAAACCTTGCAGCTGGTTTCTACATATTACATTAGGCACCTGCACTATGTGAGCACAGACTGGCACATTGGTTTGCTCAGAATCCCATGAAACACATCACACGGTTCCAACCCAAGTCTCCAGGTCCTCAGGTCAACAGCTCAATCACTATCCCACATCCCATCTTGGTTAATCAGAAAAAGAAAGAGCTTGTCTTAACTCACTTCATCTTTGGGCTTCCCAGGGTAGCGTCCCTGAGAGTACAGGATACCCAGATTGAAAGGGGCCTCCTTATCGCCCAAGTTGTCTGCCTTGTGCCAGAATTCCACTGCACGTGCGTCATCGTTCTCAAACTGCTCATAATACCAGCCTAAGCTGTTAATGGCTGGTACGAAATCCTAGAACAAGAAACACAAGTGGGCTGAAAAAGGATTTGGCAACACTAATGTACACAAAAGTCAACTATTGAGAGTGGTCACTTAATAAAAGCAGTGATCTAAGATATACAGCCTATTTTTCATGCATTTTAGCTGTGTGAGCACTAAAACCTAATTTACAGATTGGGGTAATGGAAAACTCTCAGATTATTTTGTGAAGCTCTTCCATCGTAGGCATAGTGGAAGGAGTAAATTCTGCCAGTGGATTTTTCTTCGTATTTATCACTTCCACTAGAAATTAGATTTGCCACTAGCAAATTTAAATCAGGCTCATAATTATTTTTTATTTTAGAAAAAGGATTCATTCACGAGTGATAAGAAAAGATATTCCACTCCCAATAACTAAGTCCTAGGTGGCACACATTACAAGCTGAAATAATACATTGAAAATAAGTGCATACTAAAAAAGCTTTCAGTCCAGACAAAACCAGTGTGTGCTGAGCCTAAAGTTCTAGTAATGGATATGTGTACAGGAAATGTGTCAAGATTTTAAATCTATTGAATTTAATATCAATTATCTTGAACCTTTATTGAATTTATGTTAGTTTGAAACATTCTAGTGTTTTGGTTTTCAATGTAAGTCAAACATTTACTTAATTATGCAAGACATTTAACATTGAAAAAGGTATAATTTTTCTTTTACATGCTAAAAGAATCAGGCTACTCAGCATTATGTTCAGCGTGTTCAATTTCAATATGTCAGAAAAAGTAGTAATATACTATTGTTTCAGCATAACACATCTTACTCGTCTTTGGTCCAGTTGACACTGGCGTTCACAAGTATGTCTAGTAGTAATCCTAAAGTACTACTTCACATATTCATAAATGCAAATCTTATAGGTATGGGTGTATATCTACGTTTATACCTGTCGAGTCTCTCAAGTGCATAGAACTTTTGATGTGAATGTCAGAGTGGCAAGGCGCAGTGGCTAGAAAATGAGGAATGCACAATAGAAAGTGTGGGAGGGAGAAGGAAAATTAAGGAGAGGCATAGGGAAGGATGCAAATATATAAAAACACACTTGAAAAAGATAAGCCTGTTGCAATTCACCAACGTTACACCCACATCTAATCCAGCACTACTGTGATGCAAACATTATCAAATCTGCTGCAGCCAGGCTTGGAGGTCACACACCACACAATGCAAGGCAGCTACTAATGCTACTAGCATAAAGCTGAACACGTAAACAAAAATGAGTAAGTAGTAAATTAATGAACAAAGAGTAAATTGTCAAATAAGTTTCTATGTTACAGACACACATATAAATTGCATTCTTAAAATGTAAACATAACAGATAGAGACTCAGAAGAATAGAAGATTACATTAAAACACTTTGCATCTCCAAACAAGTGTGTGCACACATACACACAAACACATACAGACACACACACGCCACTGTAGTAGCTGATGCGTGGCTCCATGGCATCTCGCAGCGCAAGGTTAAGTGGGTAGAGCCCAGAGAGTGGGCTGTATTTCTGTGCTTCCATTTGTGATGATTATGTGCTATGTATTATCTACCACAGGTGATGTCTGTTTGCCTATTAGATAGGCCTCTGTCCTATGGTATGTAGAAATACAATTAGACAATGTAAGTATAAATACACTAGTAAAGTTACTTATACTAACGTATAGTAATTTACTGTTGTGTTTTGAATTATATGTGTCTCTGTACCCTCATATAGGGTTTGAGGACACGTACTCCTACCATTAGACGTAAATCTCTGCCCAGAGTCACTGAATTGAATATAGATGCAGATGTAGGCATAGGCCTGGGGGTAGGACTACATGTGAAGAGATTTACTCCCAAAATGTTGATTTTAAACTGTGATCCATTTTTCAACCTGGCCTAAAATAGCTTTACATGTCTACCAAATATTTTTTTTTAATTTAAGAAAAGTAAGTCAAATAATGCATATATTGGAAATTGTCCTTTCTGCACGGTCATCCCCAGACTTTTTGCCTTTTCCCTCCACTTTTTGCTGAATTTGTTTTTGTTGACTGTAGGATTCTGGGCACTTTACCACTGCTGACCACAGCTAAAGTGCAGGCTCTCTGTATACTATGCATGACAACATTGGCTTATCCAACATTGGCATATGTAATTTACTTGTAAGTCCTTAGTAGTGTGCACTTCCTGTGCCCAGGCTCTGTAAATGAAATGCTACTAGTGGGCCTGCAGCACTGATTGTGCCAACCACTTAAGTAATCCTTTCAAACATGTCTTAGGCCGGCCGCGGCAGAGCCTGTATGTGCAGTTTTAAACTGCCATTTCGACCTGGCAAGTGAACCCAATTACCGGTCCCAAACCTTCCTTTTTTATTACAAGAGACAAAGAATTCACCCGAGGGTAGGCCCTAGTTAGCCCCAAGGGCAGGGTGCAGTGTATTTAAAAAGTTGGACATGTACTTTTAAGTTTATCATGTTCTGGTAGTGAAAAACGATTAAATGTGTTTTTCACTACTGCAAGGCCTATCTCTTGCATAGTTTAACATTGGGGTTACCTTGAAGCAGCCTTTAAGTGTAACTTCCAATTGGGAAAAGATAACAATTTTGAGTTTGGTATCTCTGGACTCACAATTTAAAATTACAACTTATGGTGAAGTTGGATTTCAAATTGTTAGAAAATTGGTATTTTATTACCTTACCCATTCTGTGCCTCTGCTTGTCTCTGAATAAACGTCTGGGGTTGGTGACAGCTGGGCTTTGTGCATTTTCTCTAGGCAGTGACACACAATGGGAGCTTAGGTGTGACTTAATGGGCCTTTTTGGACCATTAACTGGCTTGTTGAGGGCTAGAGGGGGTGTAGCTTAGCCCTGCCTCACCTACACCTGAATAGGGCTGTGCCTCTCCCCACAAAAAGGGCTGAATGACCCCCTGTAGAGTGTCTGGAGTTAGGGCAGGGACCTTGTGTTCTTCCAAGGCCACTTTGAAGTCACCCCCACTTCAAATGCACATTTGGGTATAAGTACTGGACCCCGAACCCCACCAAATCAGAACTCTATGGAGCAAAGGACACTCTGCCAAGAAGAAGGACTGCAGTGCTGCCAGGAGGGACTGCTACTCTGCAACTCTATTGTTGTCTTGGCCTACGGCTTGCTGGGTGCTGTGCTGTAGGAGGGACTGCCACTTTGCCACTTGCTTTGCTGTGTTGGCCTGCTGCCTGCATTTTCTTGCATGTAGTGAGAAGTACTGGGCTTGTTCTCTGCATCCTTGAACCCAAGTTTCTCCAAGGGCTTGTTGGCTTGCTCCCTGTACTCCACTGTCTCAGGGACATCAAAGACCACCTGCAACTCTCCTGGTGCTGGTGGACTCTGCAATCTGTGAGTCATATCCTTGCCTGAGGTGACCTCCTCCAGTCCTGGGCCTCAGGAGTGGGTTCTGCAGCTGATTTCTGCAAAAAATTACGCATCATGCCCTTGATGTTGAAGCTTTGTTCCATCAAAGGTACTGTTTCAGCGGACTCTGCGTGGGTTCTGTAGCTGGCCAACCCTTCATCATGGACAGCCTGAACTTTGGATTTGCACCAGTCCCTTGATACCTCAAGTAACCTTTTAAGCACTGTTTTCACATTTAATTTTTAAAAATTCATATCTCGAATTCTACTTATTGGATTGTTGTTGTTTTGGTCTTGGTTTACATAAATAAATATCTTCTATTTTTCTAAACTAGTGTTGATTCTTTTAAGGTGTCTTTCACTGTGCGACTGTAATTAAATGTTGCACTTTACACATTGCCTGACTGCTCTGCGCCCAGCTACCAGAGGATGAGCAAAGGTTAATTTAAGGTGTGTATCTGAATTACACTGACTAGGAGTGTTTCCTACTTGGACAGGGTGCATACCTCTGCCAACTAGACATCCAATTTCTAACAGCAAAGAAAAGGCATTTGGGTCAGTCCTTTCCATCCATGTTGTGGTGGATGGGCATTCACATTTTTGATCAGGCCACAGGACAGCATCTATAACATGGGGCAATGAGTCAGTCCACTTTATATGTTGTTTTATTGGCAGTGCCATTTGCATTTTAAATCGGCCCACAGCACAGCAATTCAGTAATAAAGAGTCAGTCATCTTGAAGATGATATCTTACATCTGTACCTCAGTTCAAATTTGGAAGGGGCAAGCATCAAGAGGTAAAGGAGTTGGCTTACACCCAACACCATGGACACCACAATCTAGTCCTCTAGGGAGCTGGAAGCTATATGGTGTGGTGCAGGCAGTGAGGCCAAAGACAGCAGTGTGATCCCACACATGGAAGATGACAAAAATATCAGGTGTGGCATGTGGTGCTTACTGCCGTAGGTCCATTACATGCAGCCGCACTCCCGCAGAGCCTATTTGGAGATCCCTGCTGGGCCGGCGGGGATCTCGGCCGCAACACAGGAGCCAGCTCCAAATGGAGCCGGCGGTGTTGCAGCTGTGCGACGGGTGCAGTTGCACCTGTCGCGCTTTTCACTGTCTGCTATGCAGACAGTGAAAAGCTGCTTGGGGCCGTGAGGGGGCCCCAGGGGCCCCACGACTCCCCTTTCCGCCAGCCTTTTCATGGCAGTTCAAACCGCCATGAAAAGGTTGGCGGGAGGGGGACTCATAATCCCCTGGGCAGCGCTGCCCTGGGGGATTTAAACCGCCGGGACAAAAGTGGCGGGAAACCGCCGGTCCCAAAAGGTCGCCAGCCTGTTGGCGGTACTTCCGACAAAACAGCCCTGGCGATCAAAGACCGCCAGGGTTGTAATGACCCCCATAGTCTTTCAAGTGATACCTGGGTCTACTGTACACCTTTCCACCCATTCCCCTCCCCAGGGTGCTACAGACGTTTTCAGGAACAGAGGGTGTAAGTAAGCCCATTTCTGGTCAAGGATGATGTGGTCTCCAACTCTGATGCAATTAGCGGAACTGACATGTAGACACTTATGATACCAGAATTTTTTTAAGATGGTTTTCAAATGGGTTTTTCCCATTCTACTCTGCCTTCCCAGTGGCAGTGATTCTGGGGTTCAGTGAGCCTTTGACTGATTATTCCAAAGTGTCCCCTCTTATTAAGTGGTTGCTGGAGAGTTTTAGGGCCTGATTACGAGTTTGGTGGTCCCAAACTCGCGGGGAGGACACCACCGCCATGATGGTGGCGTCCCCCCATCCTATTACAAGTCTTCTGCCCGGCAGACCTCCCTGTCTGGCAGAAACCTTGAACTAAAGCATTTCCGCCGGTCTGACCAGCGGGAACAGTGCTATGAGATAGCACCCAGCTCCTTTAAAGGTGCTATCTTGTAGCACAGAGGTGGCCGACCAGCACCCTTCGAATGCGCACTGTCTGCAAAGCAGACAGTGCGCATTCTGACAGTGCTGAGCAAGGGGGGGGCTGCACTTGTTCTCCACCAGCCTTTTCATGGTGGGGAAACCACCATGAATAGGCTGGCGGAGATTAAGGTAGTAATCAGCAGGGTGGCGCTGAGTTCAGCACTGCCCTGGCTGAATACAACTAAGACCCCGTCGGGATCTTGGATCCTGGCGGAGATGGCGGTCGGTCGGTGGTCCGCCCACCAAACTTGTAATGTGGCAGTCGGACAGTCTTTCGCTCCCTGACAGCAAGGGTAAAAATCAATCTACAGCTTCCCTTAGTAGATGAGTGAGGCAGGCTATATATAAATCATATGCTTCCATACAGCTCCAGGGGGCATCTGCAAAGGGGTTGCTGCGATCTAGGCAGAAGCTAATGGTGTCCCTTTGGGAGAAATTTACAGAGCTGCAACATGGCCCTCCACAGATACATTTGTAAATTATTTCCATTTAGAACAGTAGGGATCTGCTAATTTTGGTTCTGGAATACTTAAATGTGTTATTAAGTACATTACAGTTATTTTAATTAGTAGTAATATTATTACTAACGTTTTCTGCTCAACAGCAGAACTGGTTTAGTGTTTTGAAGCGTTCATTGGGGAATTTCAGATAACAATCTTCTGTTTATCGTCATTTGGTACTGACCGTGATGAGTAGGGCAGGTTCAGGGGTAGTTACCCTGGCCCTTAGTCCTCCCCATCACAGTCCTATTTCACTGTCTACCTCTCTCCCTTGCTAATTGTCCTTGTTCCTCAATGTAATCTTAAAATGAAGCATGGAGGGAGTAATAGCTGTATCTGAGGAAGAGCAAATTCTATGGCATTAACCAAGAAGAAATATTTTCTGGTTTGGTTTAGTGTGGACTGTAGTCTGTCTCAGCAGGGAGGGCACTTGATTTGTTAAAGACGGGGAGTACTAAGGTGCAGGGTAATGAAGATCACCAGTAAGTAATATATTAATTATGGGTGCCTTTGTGTGTGGGTTCCCTTAGCCCCAGCCCTGCACAAATTAACTGGGATTATGAGTTAAACCCTGAGAATTCCATGAGTAATGTGAAGTTCTCAGGTGAATCAGTAATTCTGGGTCCGATAGACTCTGATAATTCCACACACAACTCCAAACTCCTATGTAGATGTATTTAGCTTTCAGGAGCCTAAATCCCCAGGTAGGTTGATGGGATTTTCACTTGCCTAACACTTGTAAATGGGGCTAGCAACAGGGTTACTGGCCCCATTGCAAATTACGGGCATCTCATAATGACAGGAGGAGCTTCATAAAATTTAACACAGATACAAAATGTACGTGTTTGTAACTCAACTAGATTGCTGACCAAACAAGTTTTTTTAGTCTATATTTTTCTGTGACAAAATTGAGTATTGATACTTTTATACTGAATCAAATATACAAATTTGAATTAGTGTGAACGCAGTTGAAACATGTTTAATATATGGTTTAGTAGTCTATCAACATGATTTAGTTATGCCATATTTCAGTGAAGCTGCCATGCTAGTCAAAATGGATGCAGTTTTTGTCTCTATTTTCACTTCTGCATCCCCCCTTCCCATCAGGTCCCCCTGCGCATCTTCTCTCCCCACAGGCTCCACAGAAAGTGCAGACAGCTGATGTAATGTTCTTCAGATTGATCCATTGATGGGTTTATTGAATGAAACTTCTAGTATACTAGGTAGTTTGTAACTTTCAAGGTTTCATCCGCTTTGTTTTTGTGGTCCAGTTCAGTTTTGCACGTTTAATAGACAGCTTTTGTTAATGTTGGAAGTTATGTTTGAATCTTCTCCGTAGGACAGTATCACTAGAAAGTAGGATGCTTAAAAAATAGAATAATGCTAATTTATAATGACATTGATGTGACTTATTCTGATTCACCGAATAATAGATATATGGGATCATGCCATACTGAATCTTTGCTTTAGCAAATTTCTATGTAAGAATTGTGTATAAGTACCCCTTGATTTGGGAGTGAGCCAAAGAAATGTTTTGAATTTTCCTAAATATTAAAAGGGATGCTGTCTGATTTTTTTGATCTTGCTGCTCATTTGGCAATTAGAATAATTTCAGATTTTTACTTTTCTGTATAACTCTGCATCTGAGCCTTTATGGCATTTATTTTGTATCACCTAATTTTTGAGAAATTTGTAATAAAAATCTCTGGAGACTAGTTTTCATGCAGACACCTGATCTGTTCACACCGGTCCATTGAGCACGCTGTGGGGCACCCCCTTCCTGGGTCAAGAATAACCTGAAACTGGAATCAAGTAGTGTGCTTGGGGTCCCACTTCCATACCCCTTCTCTAGACAGGAGATGGCCTAAACTTACAGAACCGGTTTGGGTTACTTCTCTTTCAAATATCATTGTCTGGCTGCTTCTTAGACACGGCCTTTGTTCAAGGTGATGGTTATCACAGGTGAGTATGGCTCCAAGCAGGAGTAGCAAAAACAGGGGCGCAATGGAATCTGGGAGCTGTGAATCTGGCCAACATCATCTTTCCGGATCAGGGACAGACCAAAAGAGCAGCCCAAGCCTATAAACTAACACATCTTGGATAATTAATACAGCAGTAATACCCCTCCATGTTTTTTTCAGGCATCAAAGGGCAGTGCCTAAGAAAAACTAATTAGTAGCCCCTTGCAAACAAAGTCCTCATCATTGAATTTTTGAGGACAGACCTTTGTCCATTCTCCTTCACTTTAGTGTCTGGAATGTCACATTCTAGCTTCAAGAACATACTTTCACTGTCTGAAAAATCTGTTATCCATTCTCCATCTGGTGGAATGCTAAACCAGGGGGGCCCAAAAAATGGATCACACATGTCCTAGCATTCAGAATCTCACCACAATCAGGGTAAGATTTACTAATGCTTTGCCCTGGTGCAATGCAAAGTACTACAATAAAGCCCTTTCTTGTCACCCCAAGAAAAAAAGCAGTTTGTGCTGGAAAGATGCCCCTTTTCAGTGCAAAATCACTTTGCACTGCTTTGTGTGGGTTTGTGTGGCTTTGTGTCCATGGGACATTACTGGGGTGTTACTTAGCCGGATCAGAGCAAACACCCATATCTTTTGCCACAAAGTCCAATCTACTAAGATAGTCAGACTGGGCTTTGCATCAAAAACACCCTCCTTGACGCAGATGCAAACAAGGAGAAATGTTTCCATTTCTCCATAAACCCACGCAGCACACATTATGCCTCCAGTACAAACCTTACATTAGACAGCGCACACTCACCTCTGTGATGCTGTGCATTGCACAAGGCAGCCTGTCTGTGCACCAGCAAAGGCAATGACAGCAGCAACAGGCCAATCTTAGTAGATGTGACTCTGCAGTATTTTACTGGTGTTTTGTTTTCAGCCAGTTTGGTTCTTGCCACACACACACACACACTCTCAACATGCGCACAGAATGTCAGCGCAAGGTCTGGGGCACACGTACAAAGCGGGGTTTTAGAAGCAATGGGTTAGTAGACCTGGATCCATCTTGACACAGATAAAAACGTCTGGTCCTACTACAGATTCACACAAACTCTGTGCTCTGCCACCACTGCTTCTCCGTAAGGAATGCAGCCACAGTATTATTTCCATGTTTTCTAAACACGAATTAGTTGGAACTTCTAATTAATTGACATATCACTTCCGACATGTTTTATGACATCGTTGATACCATCACTGCAACATCTGCCATGACATCATTGATGACAACACTGCGCAGGGCATAAGTTATAGTTTAGTTACTTTCGGCACGAGTTATAATTCCTTAGTTTTGTTTTTTTACTTTAAAACATTATGTTTTAACTGACATTTTCACTCAACTATAACATCCCTTAAAAAAATATATACATCAATATATATATATATATATATATATATATATATATATATATATACACACACACACGGTGGTCGTCACTGGGCAGTTATAGTTATGTTTGCGTTTCCATAGGAAAAAGCTTTTTTTGGTTTGCTTATACCTTAGGCGCCGTTTGATGAATCGTCATGAAACTTTCTAGAAGAGAGGCTATAGGAGATAGGGAGAAACAAAGGCTGGGTGGGTTGAACAGAAAAAGAAAGAAAGAGAAATGGAAAACCAGTATAAGGATAGGTCTCCTGGGACAAGAGAAAAGAGTCTGAAGCGATGAGAGAGACAGGTGAGGGGAGAGACCGGGGCGTACCAGAAGCCCCCACAGCCCCCCCAAGACGTACCCATATTGGAGGGGGGGTCCGTCAGCCCCCACTGATGTGAGCGTGGGGGCCCCTTCAGCATATCTTGCAGGGGGCCTCATGTTTTGTTATACCTCTGGGAGAGTCAGAAAGAAAGTATGAGGGAGAAAGGAAAGGACAGAGAGTGAAGGAGTAAAGGAGAGCAAGAGAAGAAGTGAGATGGACAGATGGACAAAGGAAGGAAGGAGTGAAAACAGGAGGAATGAGCAAAGATTAGAAGATGGAGGTGGTGAGAAGAAAGATAGAGCGGGTGGAAAGACAGAGAGAGTGAAAGATGGGGGAGTGAGAGCCTGAAGGGAAGAAGGTGAGAAGTGACCGAGGAAAGGAGGACGAACAGAAAGGAAGAGAGGGAGGAGTGTTTGACAAACTTACATGTGGAGAATAGACAGAAGGGAGATAAGGTCCTAGGATTTCTCTGGTCCATAACAAGAAGAGAAGGATGGATAGGATCTCACAAGATCCCTAGGGGTTTGCAGCTAGGGTCTGCTTAGAGATGAGTTAAAAATATCTTCACCTTAGGGACAGCATGATGGGGAGGAGTGCCACAGGTGGAGTCTCCTCTGGTTTTGTGCTTGCTCCAGGGGTTGGAGTTTTACCTAGACATGCCCTCTCCTTGGGCACAAACAAAGATCCCTTCAGTTCCCTGGGTCAGTTTCGGCCAGCACGTGGAGCTCAGGGTACTGGCAAATCAAGAACACTAAACCATTGAAACCACAGTGTGTATTTACTGTGGGCAGGATTTGTCTGATACTCACAGTCCTGGTCCAAAATCTACACGGGGCAGGAGATGCACATTGAGGCATCATAGCTGCCAGGTGCTCTGCATCATGCTTAGAAAGGGATTGCACAGTGACCTCGCATAAATGCTTCATCAGTGTTGTAGATGTTTTAAGGCAGTTTCTAGACTATTACAATTCACCAAAGAAATGCTTTTTATTTATCCCATTACATGAATACAACTGCTTTGTTCTACTCTAAGTGTCATTCACAATGTCACACGTAAAGCATCGAAATGTCTCACAGAAGCACCCTAAACACATGCAAATATCACACATAAAGCATCAAAATGTCACACATAAGTACCCTAAACACATGTAAATGTCACACGTAAAGCATTGAAATGTCACACATAAGTACCCAAAACACATGTAAATGTCACACGTAAAGCATTGAAACGTCACACATAAGTACCCAAAACATATGTAAATGTCGCTCATAAAGCATTGAAACGTCACTGATAAGTACCCTAAACACATATAAATGTCACGCATAAAGCATTTAAATGTCACTGGGAAGCACCTGGAACACCTGCAGATGTCATGCTTAAAGCACTGAAATGTCACTGGTAAGCACTGAAACACTTGCAAATCTCACCCAAAAAAGCACTGAAATGTCACTGGCAAGCAGCCAAAACACTTGCAAATCTCACCCAAAAAAGCACTGAAATGTCACTGGCAAGCAGCCAAAACACTTGCAAATCTCACCCACAAGGCACTGAAATGTCACTGGCAAGCAGTCGACACACACACAAATGTCACCCACAAGGCACTGAAATGTCACTGGCAAGCAGCCAAAACACCTGCAAATGTCACCCACAAGGCACTGAAATGTCACTGGTAAGCAGCCGAAACACTTGCAAATGTCACCCACAAAGCACTGAAATGTCACTCACAAGCATCTGAAGCACACAGAAATGTCATAAATAAACCACTTAAATGTCACTGGCAAGCAGTCGATACACACACAAATGTCACCCATAAAGCACTGAAAGTCACTGGTAAACAGCCGAAACAGACGCAAACGTCACACATAAAGCACTGAAATGTCACTGTTAAGCAGTCGAAACAGACGCAACCGTCACGCATAAAGCACTGAAGTGCCACTGGTAAGCAGCGGAAACAGACTCAAATGTCACCCACAAAGTACTGAAATGTCACTCAGAAGCATCCAAAGCACACAGAAATGTCACACATAAAGCACTGAAGTGTCACTGGTGAGCACCTGAAACACCTGCAAAAGTCACCCACAAAGCACTGAAAAGTCACTGGTAAGCAGCCGAAACACCTGCAAATGTCACCCACAAAGCACTGAAATGCCACTGGTAAGCAGTTGAAACACCTGCAAATGTCACCCACAAAGCACTGAAATGTCACTCACAAGCATCTGAAGCACACGCAAATGTCATGAATAAACCACTTAAATGTCACTGGCAAGCAGTCGAAACAGACACAAATGTCACCCATAAAGCACTGAAATATCACTGGCAAGCAGTCGAAACACACACAAATGTCACCCATAAAGCACTGAAATATCACTGGTAAGCAGTCGAAACAGACGCAACCGTCATGCATAAAGCACTGAAGTGCCACTGGTAAGCAGCGGAAACAGACCCAAATGTCACCCACAAAGCACTGAAATGTCACTCAGAAGCACCCGAAGCACACAGAAACGTCACACATAAAGCACCGAAATGCCACTGGTGAGCATCTGAAACACCTGCAAAAGTCATGCAGAAAGCACTGAAGTGTCACTGGTAAGCAGCTGAAACACCTGCAAATGTCACCCACAAAGCACTGAAATGCCACTGGTAAGCAGTTGAAACACCTGCAAATGTCACCCACAAAGCACTGACATGTCACTCACAAGCTTCTGAAGCACACGCAAATGTCATGAATAAAGCACTGAAATGTCACTAATAAGCACCTGGAACACCTGCAAATGTCACCCATAAAGCACTGAAGTGTCACTGGTAAGCAGCAGAAACAGATGCAAATGTCACGCATAAAGCACTGAAGTCACTCAGAAGTATCCAAAGCACACGCAAATGCCACACATAAAGCACTGAAATGTCACACATAAGCACTCTAAACACATGTAAAGGTGAAACATAAAGCATTTAAATATCACTCATAAGTACCCGAAACACTTGTAAATGTCTCACGTAAGGAAAATGAAACACTTGGCGGCTGTGTGGTTGTGTTAAGTTGCTTATGTTGGATGTTGGTAGAGCAGCCCTGTGGCACCGTGTGATGTAATTTCTTCTTTATGTTGTAATTAGGCGTTCTTTGTAATTATTGTATTGACTTTACATACAGTGCATTTTACGAGATACTTTTCAGTTTGTGCACATCAAGGTTCCCCTACCAGTCCGGGTTTTGTGTACTTTCTAATTATCACCCGTGTATAAAAAACATCTCACTGTTCCCTAAGGGCCTATTTGCTAATTCACATCCTGGCATGTGCTCCTGAGGGGCCCTTTCAAGTGGATGGGTCTTTCTGCTAAATCTGGTGATAAGAGGGAATCAATCTAGCCAGGCACTGTCACCCTCAGTAAATGAAGAAAAATAAATATACAGGTGAGGGGACGTTTGGAGAGCCACCACTCCTGTTTTTAAAGCAGAATATTAGAAGCTTTGTGGTAGAAAAGTCATAGAATGGCAGCTTTGCGTTCATACTACGCTCATTCGCACAATGGTACTGCTCCTATCCTTGCCTGCTCCTCCCCCCCTCAAACGCCCCCTCAACCCCCCACAAAATCAAGGACACTCCTTCTTGGCAGCCCTGCCAAGTACCACACATCAGGCATTAGTCTAATGCATTTCAGTGTGGGGGTCCGCATCACCGCACTAACATGGAAAATCACGCATTTATAACGCCTCCAGGGTCAGTCAAGCGGAGCTCTGCGGTATGCACATTTATCGGCTGAGCTGCAGTGTCTGTCAGTGCGGTGTGCACAGCTCCTGACAGGCTGCAGGCACAGGCTAAAGGTGGCTGGCTAGATCTGCTCGCAGCTCTCTGCAAGTATTGCTACAATGTATCCAGTAGAGACACACCCCCGGGCCGACACACGCGGCCCATAACTTAAACTAATGCTTTGGTGGGCGGAGCTTGACATTGCAGAAAATGGCGGCTCCTTGTTAGAGCTCCGAGGACGGGAGTTAGGCCACAATCCACCATCATTCTCCCTGTGTACCTCACCACACTTCAACAACAGATTCTACACTCGGAACCTACAGGGCATCTTTCAAAAATGGAATTTCTGCCTGAATTTGCCTCATTCACTATGTTTCCCAATGGCAGATGGGGAACAACACTCTGGGCTGTGGAAGATGGTGTCTTATCAGAGGACTTTCGGAACAGAGGGTGAGGCCACGCCCTGTTTACTTTCCTCTCATCTTCCCCCAAAGTAAGTTGTGCTGAACTATCACAGCAGGATTGGCTATTTTAATGCTCTAAACTGGACATCTGATTCCGTATCAAGAGCAGGAAACACAAAAGACTCTTAACTAACAGAAGGTTGAAGACCGAAAACTACGAGGAAAGATGGCAGTTCTTTGTTGAACCGCAGAGATAATGACGAGATCTCAAACCAGCTGCTTCACCCATATCTGCCTTGCTTTATTTCAACATCGATTTGGGGCAATTTTACCTCAAGGGACTGGCTGTTCTAACTCTCTAAACTGGATACTTACACGCTCTTGTGGATAACGATGCCTGATGCTGTATAAAGAGTGCAGAAAACCAGAGACTTTTAGTGCCTACTGAAGGTGAAGGACAGAAACTACAATTAAAGATGGCAATTCTTTTTTGAGCCACTGAGACAACGACTAGATCGCAAACCGGCCACTTCACTCATATCTACCCTGCTTTATTTTAACATCGATCTGGGGCAATTTTATCTGAAAGGGTTGACTTCTTCCCCTTTTTTTCTTCATCCTTGGTAATTTTGAACACAGTGAACTTAGACTACCAGAGGATGACGGCATAATGTTAAATCCTCAATATTTTGGTTGTTCAATATTAAGGGCCTAATTACGAGTATGGCGGTCCATGGAATAGCGCACATTCCAAGGGTGCTGGGTGCACTGTCTGTGTGACCACATTGGTCTTGGCTCCCTGAAGGAGTTGAGGCCAATACTGTCACACTGTTCCCATCGGCCAGCCCGGATAAAACATCATAATACGGCAGTAGGAAGCCTGCCGGCTTGGGAGCTGTCTCCACACCATCATATTGGCAGTCCGACGGTCAGACCAAAAGATTTGTAATCGGCCCCCAAATCTCTCACACATCTGTGGCCTTGTTTGTGGTGAACTCTCACTGCAATGGCCTGATATGCTATAAATACTATCAATATTATATTCATATGGCCACATGACCTATTGAATATTTTTATAATGATATCACTTTCGGCATTTTATTTGCAACAAACTAGGGGGCCTTATTACAAGTCTGGTAGTCCAAGGACCTCTAGAACCGCAGTGGCGGTTGGACCACCACATTACAACCCCGGTGGTCGGACCACCAGGGGACTGCCTTCACCACTGGGAACATGGTTCCAGACGGGCTGACAGCAGTTGGACTTGTGGTTAGTCACGGAGGCGCTGAACTTAGAGCCGCTGTGCTGATCACGACTCAGGTTTCTGCCAGCCTTACCATGTGAGGATCCAGCCATTGAAAGGCTCGTGGAAACACAGTGCTGGGGGCCAAAGGGGGGGCCCTGTACTGCCCATGCCTGTAGCATGGGCAGTACAGGGGCCCCCCGCCCAGCACTCTCAGAATGTGCACTGTCTGCTTTGCAGACAGTGCGCATTCCGGGGGAGCTGTTGTGCTACGGTATTGGCCTTGGCTCCCTTAAGGGAGCCAAGGCCAATACCGTAGCACTGTTCCCACCGTAATGGGATGTTCCAGCAGGTCATCCCTGTGGAAACATTGTAATATGGTGTGGGGTGAGGCATCCGGGTTGATGGCTGCCTCATTCCCGCAAGTTTGGCAGCTGGCTCGTCCGACCACCAAACTCGTAATGAGCTCCTAAGTCTCTCTCTCTCGTATACAACTGATGAAGTGTAATGTCATATTTATTAACACAAAACATCACCAACTTTGACCTACAGAAATTGTGATTTTTGTTAAGAATTCACATTATCAATAACGGTATGTGGTATAATTGTTTAGACTGTCTAACCTGAGAATTGCAATCACTCCGTTAAAATACATTGATAAGGTATTTATTCATTAAGCTTATTTGCTTTTCTCATCTACTGCTGTATTCATGTGCAAATTCAGACACATTAGACAATTATCATATAGTGAGGCCTTAATGTCAAATCCTTATAATAATCACTCTTTGAACACAATGGCAAGTCCTCCAGACATTCCTACACCAGCTACGGATACTTTACTAAAAGAATTGCTTGACATTGAAAACTCGATTTCATCTGTAAATACAGCAGTGTCTGCAAACACTCTAGAAATACAGGGTTTAAGGTGGAAGTACATCAATTCCAATGTCGTATGCAAGGTCATCTCACGGAAGTTGAATCTTGTATAGATAAAATCCCTCATACTGGTCAAGACATTCAGTATTAACAAGAAAAAATGATTGATCAGAAGACCACAGCAGAAGAGATAATATTAGAATTATAGGCTTACCAGAGCAATCAGAAAAAGACAATGTCTTGCAATTTTTGACTAATTTAATTCCTACTCCAACGAACATAAATTTTACCCCACAATTTGAATTCTAGCACGCTCATTATGTATGTTCAAAAACCTGTAATTGTACCACACAACCTCACCATTTTTAGCCTGCTGTTTACAACATCAACACTCTTGTCTGATTATCACTGAAGCCAGGAACATGGTCCTTATACTTATGAGAAATCACAACTTATTATTACAGCAGACTCCTCTGCACCCACAAATCTCAAAAGAAAACAATTTCTAGCACTCTGTCCTCTGCTGAAAAAAAGAGACGTTAAATATGGACTTCTGAAACCAACGATCATGATTGTAACTTTTCAAGGGAAAACCAAAGAATAATTAGACTCTCACGACTTAGAATCTTCTTCAAACTATTTAGATGCAAAAGAGTCAGAAATGGAGCATACATTTTCATCTCCTCCAACTGCACGAGAATTCACAACTGCTTCTACCTCAGACTCAGATGATCGAGTAAGATGGGCAACTGTTCAACGTAATTGGTCTCATGGCGATAATTGAAAAGCATGGCAGAATTCTTGACCTAGGAATAAATCGAAATCACCTTTGAAATTTTGATCAAGCCAGATTTTTATTTCCTTTTTCTAAGGCCTAGTCATTAATGTTTGATATGCTTGATTGCATTATTTTGAATGTGAATTCGCTACTCAATGAAAAAAAAAGAAAATGCCAATTTCTATATATATTTGTAAATGTTCTTTTCTCTTTTAATTATTCACGTTGATGAGACTCGAGGTACCTAAAATTATTAATCCTTTTTTTTTATTGGTACCGCCACCCTCACTTCCTCTTCAATCTATGACATCCCATACTCATTCCCTCAGTTTAAAGGTTTTTTCTTTAAAGTGTACATTGTTGTCTTATCACTTTGTGTTGGACAATTTTCTTCCAATAGTTGTTCATATCTATATTCACTCAATAACCATATTTCTTGTTGGTTATCACTTTTTAAATCTTTTTACCTTTTTCCTATTCAGACTATAATATACTATTACAATTTGTCTTTCACAAACATTTCCTTTACAGTTCTATATAGACTAAATCTTATTATTTAATATATTCAGGTCTCATTTTTTTCTATTAACTTTTTTTTCTTTTTTCTCTTTCTGTCTTTGCTTCCTCTTTCCTTAATAGTTGCATTATCACTCATTTATCTTACCTCATTTCCTTTCTATTTTCCTCTACCCTTTAAAAAAATTTTTTTTTTCCTCTTTACCTGCTTCTACATTATCCTTATTATGCAATTTCCTCAGATACAACCACTAAAGATTGTATCTTTAAATGTTCATGGTCTCACACATTCTATCAAAAAAAAGCTGACAAAGAATTATTACAAGTAACTCATCTTACTGCAATAGACAGTGATACATTGAAGAGAGATTGGCTTGGATATATTATATATGCCAATATCACTTATGATATGTCAACTGCAGAATGTACCCCTACACGAACATGTGGTGTTGCTAGCCTTTTTAATAAAAACATACCTTATAACATCATATAAACATGGGAAGCCTTAGAAGAAAGATACAATGTTGCTAACATTTTTATGCTGAATACTTTTTGTTTCGATTTATGTCCTTACTGATTTAAAAACAACATATATTTCTCAATTTAGTAGATTATTATCTTCTTTTGGATCCACTCATATTTTAATGAGAGAAGATTGGAATATAACTATTGACCTATTTATTGATAGATCAGGGAAGCCTGATAAACACCATACCAGTGGCAGACATATTTTACTTTATCCCATTAAAGATTGTGCTCTCAAAGAACCATGGGGACTGCTACACCCAGATGATAAAAACTACACTTTCACATCATGTCCACATTCAAACCGGACAAGAATTGAGTACTTCTTAGTCTCCCCTTCACTGTTACATCAATATCAAATACAGATATAATCCCTTGCAGTCTTTCAGATCACGACTTCATGGATATACACTTAGCAATAGGCTAGTCTGAACCTCCAAAACCTACATGGAGATGTAACCTCTCTTCTTATAAAACTCCTCAAGAAAAAGCTAAACTGTGTTTACATGTTGAACAACTTCTAAAAGATAATAAAAATTTGGTTAGCGTTGCAGGTATTTTATGGGGCTCAGGTAAAGCTGTTATTAGAGGTTTGATTATGAAAGACTCACATCTTCTTTAAAAAAAACAACTGAATGATGCTAGGTTAAATCTTGAAACAGAAATATATAGTCTTACAGATAAATATTCTCAAACAGAATCCCCAGAAATATTGAGGAACTTACTTGTCGCAAAATTCAACCTCAATAATTTCTATATCTCTCACGCTGAAAAATGTTTATTTCTTATTTGTCAATGTCATTATGAAAGAGGGGAAAAGGCAGGCAGACTCTTAGCTTACCAACTGCGCCAACAAGAATCTTTCAGATTAATACCCACTATAAAAAATTCTAGAGGAGATCTACTTACATATCCTTCTGCTACACTGTCGCAATTTCAAAACTATTATGGATCACTCTACACCTCTTTAAATTGTTTAGATAATAAGGAGGAAGACACCTTTTTTGCAAACATCAATCTTCCAAAAGTAACACAGGAACAAACAGAAGGCTTAGAGGAGGAAATGACAACAGAAAAAATATTTAAGGCTACTGAATATTCAGCTACTGGTAAGGCTCCCGGGGAAGATGGTTTCCCCTTTGAATTCTATAATATTACTAAAACACACATGGTCCCAATCTTGAAATCTCTTTTTAATGAAGCATTACAATTATGACATTTACTTTCCAACTTCCTACGTGCTCCTATCACTGTAATTCCTAAACCTGGTAAAGATCCCTTAGATTGGTTACAGGCCTATTTCATTGATGAACTCTGATGTTAAAATGCTAGCACAAATCTTAGCTACCTGGCTCAATTCAGTTGTTACATCTCTTATCCATCCTTCTCAAGTTGGCGTTGTTCCAGGTCATTTCCCCACTAATCACCTCCGTACAATTTTACACTTATTATGGCAACTACTTAATAATACAGAAGAAAAAGTCTTATTATCCTTAGATGCAGAAAAAGCATTTGACAGGATAGAATGGGGATATCTGTTTAGAACAATGGAAAGGATGGGCATTGGAAAATATTTTATCACTCTAACAAAAGCCATGCATTATTCTCCTACAGCTGCTATTACCTGTAATGGTTTTATCTCCCCATACTTTAATATACATCATGGCACAAGACAGGGATGTCTATTATCTTCATTGCCATTTCTTCTTGCTCTTGAACCATTAGCCATTGCTATATGACAAAATACAAATATGAAAGTTATCACATCTCCTGCTGGTGAAATTAAAGCCTTTTACTATGCAGATGATATCCTTCTGACCCTCTCGGATCCAGAATCCTCAGCCTCCTCTTTGATGTTCCTTTTAACTAATTTCTCTTCCTTTGTAGGGTTCAAAATTAATTGATCCAAATGCAAAGCTTTACCTATGACTAATGCTACTACTATTGCTTCTATAGATGCTCTTCCTTTTAAATGGAAATGCTCTCAACTTAAATATCTTAGGATACTTCTCAATCCTGGTCTAAACAACATAATGATGGATAATTTAAATCCTATTATTGATCAAATTAAAATAGATTTTCAACGCTGGTCTCTCTTAACCTATTACTTTGAAGTAGAATACAAATTATAACAAGCATTTGCAATGCAATAGGGTTTTGCACTTCTCCAAGTTACAGCTATTAGCAGTTGTAAACTCCCAACCTGTCTTTTATTGCCACATTAAATGGAAAAAAACAGCGCCATCGCGCTGCTTCAGTTCACTCGTACGGACAGTTGAAGACGGCATGTAGGTAGAAAAAAAAATGCAAAAAAAGAGCGGAATCGCGCTGCTACAGTTCACTTGTAGTGAAACCTAACGGCCAAAGTGCAATTACCTACGTAACCGGCAAAAGTGCAATGAACTATGTAACAGGGTCGATGTCAAGCAAAGCGCTGGACTTCTGCCAAGCGAGATTGTGCTGCGAAAAAAATATAAAAAGTAATCCACAAACCTAACGGGAAACAGCAAGCCTTCCATGTTTTCAGTACATGGTCGCTGCGCTCGAGGAGTGCTAACCACTGGAAAAGACATGACGTGTGCGTACCTTCCACTAATGAAATCAAGCAGATTTTGAAAGGCACGCCCACGAACCAATGAAAGACACTGACATGACATGGACAGAGCTCTGAGCCCTTTTCTATCTACTAAAGCGTCTTGCAAGCAAAACGCATGCACAAGCACACGCGACGCAGACTCGACCCTAAAAATGAATACAGTGTCTAAATTTAATTATATACTCATCTAGAAAATGACTCATTAGCTCAACAATTGGCCCATTCTATTTATATGCTTTCAACACATTGGAGTATCCCACTCTGGGTTTAACTTTAACAGTACTGAAAACCAATACACCTCTTGCTATTTTTTATACTAAAAGTCCTTTTTATGAAATCCTTTAAACCCATTATACACTCTACCCAATTAGGCTGGCAAAAAGCACATAAAATTACAAAATCTCATGCTCGTTTACACTCCCAGACTCCTTTATGGAACAATGCTGAAATTAAATGTATGGGGAAAGATCTCAATTAGCATATCTGGAGTAAGCATAACATAAATACAATTTCTGATATGTTTACACAACATAATTCTCCAAGATCATTTGCAAAACTTCAAGAAGAGTTTAACATTCCAGGGTCACAGTTCATTAATTTTACTCAATTAACTTCTGTTCTCAACTCCACCTTGGTCATATCCCAAGACATGGTCATTCATTCACCAATCGTACAATATATTCATACTTGGAAGAATTTCAAAGCCATAGTTTCAGGTATGTAATTCCTTTTCTAATGACATAACTAATACATTGAGATCCTGGTAGTCTTCCCGACTGAACATGACTTTCACAGATAAGGAACGGATCAGGCTATTGGAAAACTATAACAACGGTCTTAGACACTCACACCTGAAATTTAACCAAACTGCTTAACTTCACACAGCTAAACTTAGCCCCAATTCGACTTTTTGGAGATGTTAAGAACAGGATTGTGATGTAGTCCATATATTATGGATAGTCCGTATATTACGGGTTTGTTAAAAAATGCTGTTCTTTCTGGTCACAAATTGAAAGCTATTTAAAGAAAATTCACCTATTCATTTCTCTCTTACTTCTCGATTATCATTATTGCATGATACAACTGATCTAACATCCAATTGTACACATTCCTTTATATGACTTTCTACAGCTCTAAGCCTAGCTAAATTAATATATCACGCTTTTGGAAATCAAATGCTGTTCCCAAATTTAATTCCTCGTTGAAAGACATGTTTGAAGTAGCACATTCTGAGAAGCTGTTATATAAATTGAATGATAATATACATCATTTTGATTCTATATGGGGTCCTTTCCTAGAACTGTAATGAAAATGTCACTTACCCAGTGTACATCTGTTCGTGGCATCAGTCGCAGTAGATTCGCATGTTCTGCAATAGCTCGCCATCTGGTGTTGGGCCGGAGTGTTACAAGTTGTTTTTCTTCGAAGAAGTCTTTCGAGTCACGGGACCGAGTGACTCCTCCTTTTGTCTCCATTGCGCATGGGCGTCGACTCCATCTTCGATTGTTTTTCCCCGCAGAGGGTGAGGTAGGAGTTGAATTGTAGTAATAGTGCCCATGCAATGGAGTGACTAAGTAAGCACCTATTTAAGGTTGAGATGATACATATATAAATAATTGAAGGTAACTTCCAAACTGCTACAGGCTCCCGGGGAGGCGGGTGGGCACATGCGAATCTACTGCGACTGATGCCACGAACAGATGTACACTGGGTAAGTGACATTTTCAGTTCGATGGCATCTGTCGCTGTAGATACGCATGTTCTGCAATAGACTAGTAAGCAGTTATTTCCCCAAAAGCGGTGGATCAGCCTGTAGGAGTGGAAGTAGTCTGAAATAATGTTCTTAATACAGCTTGACCTACTGTGGCTTGTTGTGCGGATAACACGTCTACACAGTAGTGCTTGGTGAATGTGTGAGGCGTAGACCATGTGGCTGCCTTACATATTTCTTGCATTGGGATGTTTCCTAGAAAGGCCATGGTAGCACCTTTCTTTCTGGTTGAGTGTGCCCTTGGTGTAATGGGCAGCTGTCGTTTAGCTTTAAGGTAGCAGATTTGGATGCATTTAACTATCCATCTGGCTATACCTTGTTTTGAAATTGGGTTTCCTGCATGAGGTTTTTGAAATGCAATAAAGAGTTGTTTAGTCTTTCTGATGTTCTTTGTTCTGTCAATGTAATACATTAATGCTCTTTTGACATCTAATGTATGTAGTGCCCTTTCAGCTACGGTATCTGGCTGTGGAAAGAACACTGGAAGTTCCACTGTTTGATTTAGATGGAACGGTGAAATAACCTTCGGCAAAAATTTAGGATTGGTCCTTAGGACGACTTTATTTTTGTGTAGTTGTATAAAAGGTTCCTGTATAGTAAACGCCTGAATCTCGCTTACTCTTCTCAGGGAAGTAATGGCGATGAGAAATGCCACCTTCCAGGTTAGGAACTGTATGTCGCAGGAGTGCATGGGTTCAAAAGGTGGACCCATAAGTCTAGTTAGGACAACATTTAGGTTCCATGAAGGAACAGGTAGTGTTCTTGGTGGTATAATTCTCCTAAGGCCCTCCATGAATGCTTTAATGACTGGTATTTTATATAGGGAAGTTGAATAGGTAGTTTGCAGGTATGCAGATATTGCTGCAAGGTGAATCTTAATGGAAGAGAAAGCTAGGTTAGATTTTTGTAAGTGAAGCAAGTAACCCACTACATGTTCTGGAGTTGTGTGTAATGGTTGTATTTGATTAATATGGCAGTAGCAAACAAACCTCTTCCATTTACTTGCATAGCAGTGCCTGGTGGATGGCCTTCTTGCTTGTTTTATGACTTCCATACATTCTTGGGTAAGTTGTAAGTGCCCGAATTCTAGGATTTCAGGAGCCAGATTGCTAGATTCAGCGATGCTGGATCTGGGTGTCTGATCTTTTGGTTGTGCTGTGTCAACAGATCTGGCCTGTTGGGCAATTTGATGCAGGGTACCACTGATAGGTCTAGCAGCGTTGTGTACCAGGGTTGCCTTGCCCAAGTTGGTGCTATCAATATGAGTTTGAGTTTGCTTTGACTGAGTTTGTTTACCAGGTAAGGAAGGAGAGGGAGAGGAGGAAAAGCGTAAGCAAATATCCCTGACCAGTTCATCAATAGGGCATTGCCTTGGGATTGTTTGTGTGGGTATCTGGATGCGAAGTTTTGGCATTTTGCGTTCTCCCTTGTCGCAAACAAGTCTATCTGAGGTGTTCCCCAGAGTTTGAAATAAGTGTTCAGTATTTGGGGGTGAATTTCCCATTCGTGGACCTGTTGGTGATCTCGAGAGAGATTGTCTGCGAGTTGATTTTGTATCCCTGGTATAAACTGTGCAATTAGGCGAATTTGGTTGTGAATTGCCCAATGCCAAATTTTTTGTGCTAGCAGGCTTAACTGCGTGGAGTGCGTCCCTCCCTGCTTGTTTAGATAATACATTGTTGTCATGTTGTCTGTTTTGACGAGAATGTATTTGTGAACTATTATTGGTTGGAAAGCTTTTAGTGCTTGAAAAACTGCTAGAAGTTCTAGGTGATTGATATGCAGTTTTGTTTGATGTACGTTCCATTGTCCTTGTATGCTGTGTTGATTGAGGTGTGCTCCCCACCCTGTCATGGAAGCATCTGTTGTTATTACGTATTGTGGCACTGGGTCTTGGAAAGGCCGCCCCTTGTTTAAATTTATGTTATTCCACCACAGAAGCGAGAGGTAAGTTTGGCGGTCTATTAACACCAGATCTAGGAGGTGACCCTGTGCTTGAGACCACTGTGATGCTAGGCATTGTTGTAAGGGCCTCATGTGCAGTCTTGCGTTTGGGACAATGGCTATGCATGATGACATCATGCCTAGGAGTTGTAATACCATCTTTGCCTGTATCTTTTGTGTTGGATACATGCGTTGTATGATGGTGTTGAAATTTTGAATTCTTTGTGGACTTGGAGTGGCTACTCCTTTTGATGTGTCTATTATGGCTCCCAGGTATTGTTGTACCTTGCGTGGCAGAATTTTGGATTTTGTGAAATTGACGGTGAACCCTAGTTTGAAGAGGGTTTGTATGATATGATTTGTGTGATTTGAGCACTCTATTAACGAATGGGCTTTGATTAGCCAGTCGTCTAGATATGGGAACACATGTATTTGCTGCCTTCTTATGTGTGCTGCGACTACTGCTAGACATTTGGTAAAGACTCTTGGTGCGGTTGTTAATCCGAAAGGCAGTACCTTGAATTGGTAATGTATTCCTTTGAATACAAACCTTAGGTATTTCCTGTGCGATGGGTGTATTGGTATATGGAAATAAGCATCCTTGAGGTCTAAAGTTGCCATGTAGTCGTGCAGTTTTAGCAATGGCAATACTTCTTGTAGTGTGACCATGTGGAAGTGGTCTGATTTGATGAAAGTGTTCACTACTCTGAGGTCTAGGATTGGTCTCAGCGTTTTGTCCTTCTTTGGTATCAGAAAGTACAGTGAGTAAACTCCTGTGTTTATTTGTGTGTTTGGCACTAATTCGATTGCATTCTTTTGCAATAGTGCCTGCACTTCTATCTCCAGGAGATTGGAATGGTGTGTTGTTAAATTTTGTGCTTTTGGTGGTATGTTTGGAGGGAATTGTAGAAATTCTATGCAATAACCATGTTGGATAATTGCTAGAACCCAAGTGTCTGTAGTGATTTCCTCCCATGCTTTGTAATAATGACCTATTCTTCCCCCCACTGGTGTTGTGTGGAGGGGGTGAGTGACATGTGAGTCATTGTTTAGTAGTAGGGGTTTTGGGGCTTTGAAATCTCCCTCTATTTCTAGGGAATTGCCCTCCTCTATATTGTCCCCGAAAACCTCCTCTATACTGTCCCTGGTAAGTGGACGGTGTTGCTTGTGAGGTGCTGGCTTGTGTGCTTTGACCCCGAAACCCCCCTCGAAAGGGCGTTTTACGGAATGTGCTGTAATTCCCTCTGCTCTGCGGGGAGTAGAGTGCGCCCATGGCTTTGGCAGTGTCCGTATCTTTTTTGAGTTTCTCAATCGCTGTGTCCACTTCTGGACCGAACAGTTCTTTTTCATTAAAAGGCATATTGAGAACTGCTTGTTGAATCTCTGGTTTAAATCCAGACGTTCGGAGCCATGCATGCCTTCTGATAGTTACAGATGTATTAATTGTCCGTGCAGCTGTATCTGCAGCGTCCATGGAGGAACGTATCTGGTTGTTGGAGATGGTCTGTCCCTCCTCAACCACTTGTTTTGCCCTATTTTGGAAGTCTTTGGGCAGATGTTCAATGAGATGTTGCATCTCGTCCCAGTGGGCTCTGTCATAGCGCGCAAGTAGTGCCTGGGAGTTCGCGATGCGCCACTGGTTTGCAGCTTGTGCTGCGACTCTCTTACCAGCTGCATCGAACTTGCGGCTTTCTTTATCTGGGGGTGGTGCATCTCCAGATGTGTGAGAGTTGGCCCTTTTCCTAGCTGCTCCTACAACAACAGAGTCTGGTGGCAGCTGTGTTGTGATGAAAACCGGGTCCGTAGGAGGCGGTTTATACTTTTTTTCCACCCTTGGTGTGATTGCCCTACTTTTGACCGGGTCCTTAAATATGTCTTTTGCGTGCCGGAGCATACCAGGGAGCATAGGCAGGCTTTGGTAGGAGCTGTGGGTGGAGGAGAGTGTGTTGAACAAGAAATCATCCTCGACCTGTTCTGAGTGGAGGCTTACGTTGTGAAATTGTGCTGCTCTAGCCACCACCTGAGAGTACGCGGTGCTGTCTTCTGGTGGAGATGGTTTTGTAGGGTATGCCTCCGGGCTGTTATCTGACACTGGGGCGTCGTATAGGTCCCATGCGTCCTGATCTTGGTCACCCTGGCTCATGGTGGTGTGAGCTGGGGAGTGTGATGGCGTTTGTGCTGGTGAAACGTTAATCACGGGCGGAGGAGAGGGTGGTGGTGTAACTCTTTTCACCACTTTTGGTTGTGGTGCTTGTTCCGTCTGGAACTCCAACCTTCTCTTTCTCCTAATGGGGGGAAGGGTGCTTATTTTTCCTGTACCCTGCTGAATGAAGATACGCTTTTGCGTATGGTCCACATCAGTTGCTTGTAGCTCTTCCTCAAACCTATGCTTTTGCATTTGGGAGGTTAGCGAGTGCTCTTCTGTATAAGAGCCTGAAGCCGGGTCGCTTGCAGTTTGTTTCGGCATCGAAACTTTGTCTGCGTGTTTTTTCGGCTCCGAGGTGACTTTTTTCCTTTTCGGGGCCGAAGTCTCTCGGCGTCGATCTGTTTCGGTGCCGCTGTCTCGGCGTCGAGCCGTGTCCACACCGGCATCTCGGTGTCGAGGCTTGTCTCCAGCACTTTCTCGGTCCCGAGAAGGCTGCGTGCCGGTGTCTCGACCGGAGTCGGACGATCTCGGCACTGTTTGGGCCTTTTTCGGTGCCGACGGTCGGTCACCGAATTTATGGGTCGAGCCATGGCCTGGTGGCAGTGGCGTCCCCTGGGCCTTGTAAATGTTTCTTTGTGTGGTTTTCGACGTCTTACTCACGGTTTGTGTATCGTCGAATCCTTCGGAGTCTGAGTCTTGGATCGAGAAGGTACCTTCCTCTTCTTGTTCCTCGAACTCCCGTTGGGCTGTCGGTGCGGACGCCATTTGAAGTCTTCTGGCTCGACGGTCTCGGAGTGTTTTTCGGGACCGGAACGCACGACAGGCTTCGCAGGTGTCTTCGCTGTGCTCAGGTGACAGGCACAGGTTGCAGACCAAGTGTTGGTCTGTGTAGGGGTATTTATTGTGGCATTTGGGGCAGAAACGGAACGGGGTCCGTTCCATCGGCGTTCTTCAGCACGCGGTCGGGCCGACCAGGCCCCGACGGAGGATCGAAAAACTACCCCGAAGGGCACCGGAGCTCTTCGATCTTCGATGCGGTGTGGAATCTAAGTACGCCGATCCCGAACGCAACAATACCGACGAAAATCTTCCGAAATTAACTATTTTTTCCGTTCCGAAACTCGGAGCGACAGGAACACGTCCGAACCCGATGGCGGAAAAAAAACAATCGAAGATGGAGTCGACGCCCATGCGCAATGGAGACAAAAGGAGGAGTCACTCGGTCCCGTGACTCGAAAGACTTCTTCGAAGAAAAACAACTTGTAACACTCCGGCCCAACACCAGATGGCGAGCTATTGCAGAACATGCGTATCTACAGCGACAGATGCCATCGAACATCATAATTCTATTTCAAAGTGTTTTACTGTTAATTTCATATGTTTTGAAGATATTTACTTGACTTAACATTGAAAATTATTGTATTAATTCATCATGTGCTTGAAGAGGTTTATCATTATTTTTACGTGGAATCTATATTCTAGTTAATTATTATTTCTTCTTGTTTTCTTTATTCTCATTTATGATTATTATTATATATTATTTGTACACTTTCTGCTTTTGTAATGCAAATATATAGTTTTAATGTTTATTGCTACTATCTTTTTTTATACCTGGAAATTTAATAAAGAATTGATATTAAAAAAAAACTGACACATTGTTAGTATGGCGCCCAATGTTGAATTAGACTAACTGTAAGACACAGTTTAATAGGCTAACCTTGATGAGTCTTGGGACCCACTCTCGCCTTTTTGCTGCCGCCCGCCGCAGTGCGAGCCACGGGAAACTTAAGTGCAATGTTGACTGCGCTTCTTGAAGTCATGTGCATGCCACGCAGCTCCTGTCCTCCTGACCTCACCGGCTTGCTTGCAATGCGGTGGGGTGGCGGGCATGGGAGATCAAATGAACCGTCTATGCGACCTTCAACAGCGGGTGGCATTGGCTGACTTTAGCTATCATCAGTGGGACCACAGCCGGCGCCAATGTCCAGGCTCAGCTGCCCAGGGCAGGAAGTGATGATGGTAAGTGAGGATGAGAGCCCGTAATATAAAGCTGTTATTAATAAATGGTTCTGTGTGACTGCAATTGCTGTCTGAGCCACCATATGCCCTGCAACTGGACTCAAACTATTTCTCATTAATATTAGCGCCGCGGGTGACGCGTCAGAACCAGGGGCGGTGGTCGGATTTTGGACTCATTATCGAATGTCTTTGAAATAGCCTGCATGGCAGGGTGCAGCCCGGCTGTGAAGGCTATGTGTAAATGTAAATTATGCACTGTGACTTCTGTACTGCTGTATAATTGCTTACTTAAACAAGACTAGGGTGGCCGTGTGTGCACAACTGACTTGCTCTCATGATGTAATGTTATTTACGCAGCAGACTGGGGCAGCGGTCGGATTTTAATCATGTCAGTCTTTTTAAAATGAATATATAGTGGGGCCCTGCGGCCGGGTTTAGTAAGGTGTACTTACTTCTACAGTAGTGTTGTCTTTTTTAAATAATTCAGCCGGGCCCTGCCGTTTCTCGTTGCTCAAATTGGTTTTGCTTGCGAGAAAGTGTCACTCATAGTTGTTGAAATGTCACTCATAATTACACTGAAATTATCAAAATGCCACACATAGATATCTGAAACCTTGGCAGCTATGTCTTGGGTTAGGACATTGCAGGTTTACTTCACAGCAAGCCATGGCACAGCAATGACAACCACAGCATGTAAAATTAGCAAATACCCAACAAATATTTAAATAGACGTAAATACATTTTCACACATTTCCTATTTACACCCCCTAACCCCTCTTTAGAGGCAGGCCGAACCGAGTGCCCAACCAACATAGCATAGTACCAAAAAGTCATGTAGATATAAGACCTTACAGACCATATATTCTTCTAGGAATGGCATAGCGCCTTGCCCATAGGAGGGCACCTAGTGGCATCTTGAATTCTTAATCACACCCCAAATAACCTCAAGGGTATTCAAGGTATGGCTAGATGTCTGAGACCACCAGCATATGAGGCCCCCTTCCAACCAGCCTTTGTCCCTGAATAGAGGTAACCTGGCACCTTAGTGCCACAGAGGATCAACACAGTGGAAATGTTTGTAGACAAATTTGGGCTACTACCATTTCCATAGTGGGAGGATTGCTGTCCCTTGGAGGATAAAGCCGATACCACAAGGGTTGGCTCCCACACAACCCATTATAAAGCATCTATGCCCCGTTGCCTTGCTGTGACCCCTACCGGTCACTTGTTCACTTCCTTCAATGCTGGGAAGCACTGGCCCTGCACAGCCATAAACATTAGGTTGGCCCACACCAGTGGCGGTTGCTGCCAGGAAGGGCTGGTTGGGCAGTGCACAGAGCGGGGGCAATAATACAAAAAAAAATAACACTTACCGTCCTCCTCGGTGTTCCTCTGCTCCCGCCACTCCCACCACCTCAGTTCTTCTGTGCTTGCCTTGCTCCCCTCCCCACCCAAACCAGATGCTTCTCTCATGCTGTTAACCAGCATGAGAGAAGCACCGGGTTTGGCCTGCACAGGCTGAAATACCGCTCAGTGAGGGAGTGAGAGTCTGCACTTGGTCTCCACCCTGCTGTGCAACACAGCCCAGGAGGAGAGTTCTAAGTGCACGTCGGTCATGCGCACTTAGAGTGCACCTACCACTCCTCCTCACTGATGACGCAGGGGATGTTGGCCCCGCCCAGCCCTAGCTAAGCTGAAAAATAAAATGGTAATAAAATATGTCTGTTTTCATTTTATTTTTCTGCTGCCTTTCAGCAGTGGGGCGACAATCCTCTGCCATAGTGGAGGTCCTGCCATTGGCCCACACCCTCCACTGTGGAGAGACTAATGGCGCAGCTACTGATGGTTGGCTTGCTCCATACTCGAGAAGCAGTGAACAGTACTGCCTCCACGCGAGGGTGACCAGATTATGAGAACTAAAAACCAGTACTGGGCCCAGCCATAGAAGAAGCAGTGCAGAGGCGTGGTGGAAAATATTTGAAGAGTATCTTCAAGGAAAATTTTAAAGAGTGAGAAGTGTACAATGTTTATTGACAATGAAAGTTCTGCTATAAAATTAATAACCCTCACTACCTCTACTACCTATCCATAACCCCAGTGTTAGAACTGTCAGCCTTAGGGTGGTCTTCCCCCACTTCTTTTGCTTTACTCCTCCATTTTGCTGATCTCGTTTATGTGGGCCTTAGCTCGCCAGTGCTAAAGTGTTTGCCCTCTCTCCTCTAAACATGGTAAAATTGGCTTACAACCAAACAGCACATTTTAGTTACTTATAGGTCCCTAGTAAAGTGGTAATACCTGTACCCAGAACCGGTAAATTAAATGCTACTAGTGAGCCTGCAGCACTGATTGTGCCACCCACTTAAGTAGCCAATTTAAAGTCACAGGCCTGGCATTGCAGCCTGTGTGAGCAGTTTTAAATACCTTTTTGACTGCACAAAGTAAACCTTTTGCCAGGCCTAAACCTTCCTTATAAGTTCACATAGGTCACCACTAGGGTAGGCCCTAATCAGTCCAGAGGGCATGGTGCAGTATATTTAATAGGTTGGGCATGTGCTCAATGTGGGATATCGCAACACTCCGCAAGCAGTATTTAAGGTACTTTATTCAGTGGGCCTAACTTTGCCCCTGTATCCCGCCCTTGCTCCATCATGGTCGGCCTGAAAATGTGACTTTGTCCTGGTCCAGTGCGTCCAGAAAACCTCAATTGGCACTTTGTGCTTCTAGCCACTATTTTAACTTAAATCTTTAAAACTGTATACCTCAGGTTCTACTGGGTGGATGTTTGTCATTTTGGTGTCAAATAATGTATTACATTTTACTGTATTTTTCTAAAGTGGTGTGGGATCCTCTTGTGGTGTGTATTTACTTTATCACAGTTTGAAGGTCCTGCACAAATACTTTATACAGTGCCTGTAATTTAAGCCTGATTGTTCATGTGCCAAGCTACTAGAGGGTTGAGCGCAGTTTAGTTTGGGGTTTGCTTGTTACTTCACCTTAGCAGAAGTTGTGGTTGCTGCTTGAGTAGGGCTTCACTCCCATCAACCAGCAACTCAATTTCCAACACCCACAGACATCTATATCTATAACAGAGAACACTGACACTTTGTCCAGGCTACAAACCATGAGATAAATTGTGTTGCTTTTAAATGTAGTAGCTGGTAATAAAGTATTTTGGAACAAATCTGTTTCATCTTCATAAATGTACTTTACAGAAGCTATTGCATGAGTTTCAAAGCCCAATTTCCATATGTACAAGTGCTTCTATCAGACCTCTTCTTCTATTAGTCTATTCAAGTACCATTACATTGGGCTTCCGTGCAGCATCACATATAGTATAGATATAGAGCACTGGGTCCCAACTTGTGGTCCGGGGACCCCTGGAGGTCTGCGAAGCCTCCTCAGGGGGCCCGCGACTGATTAGAAAATTAAATAATATTAATAGATTAGGTCCTCAGCTTTCAGTAATGACTCAGTAGGGGGTCCCCGGATTCCGATAATGATTCACTGGGGGTCCCCAGTTACCAATAATGATAAAGTGGGGGTCCACAGATGTCAAAAGGTTGGGAACCACTGATATAGAGGAAGAGATCAGAACATTTCATCCATCAATCAATCAATCAATCACTTGTAAAGCGTGCTACTCACCCATTAGGGTCTCAAGGCGCGGGGTGGGGAGAAGGGTTGCTACTGCTAGAATAACCAGGTCTTGAGGCGTTTCCTGAAGGTCAGGAGGTCCTGGGTCTGTCGTAGGTGGACAGGGAGGGAGTTCCAGGTTTTGGCGGCGAGGTGGGAAAAGGATTTGCTGCCGTCTGTAGTTCGATGGATACGGGGGGTGGCGAGGGTGAGGTTGGCAGAGCGGAGTTGGCGGATGGGCGGCGTGGAAGGTGAGTCGCTCGTTGAGGTAGGCAGGGTCTGCGTTGTGGAGAGCTTTGTGGGCTTGGATGAGGAGTTTGAAGGTGATCCTCTTGTTGACGGGGAGCCAGTGTAGGTCTCTGAGGTGGGCTGAGATGTGGTCGTGGCATGGGATGTTGAGGATGAGGCGTGCAGAGGCGTTCTGTATATGTTGCAGTTTCTTCTGGAGCTTGGCCGTTGTTCCCGCGTAGAGTGCATTGCCGTAGTCCAGTCTGCTGCTGACGAGGGCGTGGGTGATCATCCTTCTGGTTTCGATGGGGATGCATCTGAAGGGCTTGCGAAGCATGTGGAGGGTGTTGAAGCAAGAAGATGAGACGACGTTGACTTGCTGAGTCATGGTGAGCGATGAGTCTAGGATGAAACCTAGGCTGCGTGCGTGGGTGGTGGGAGTTGGTGCATTTCCTAGGGAGGCTGGCCACAAGGAGTCATCCCATGCAGAGCGGTTGGAGCCAAGGATGAGGATCTCAGTCTTGTCCGAGTTCAGTTTGAGGCAGCTCTTCTACATCCGGTTGGCGATGGCATGCAGTCCGTCGTGGAGATTGGTCTTTGCAGTGGAGGGGTCCTTGGTGAGTGAGAGGATCAGCTGGGTGTCGTCTGCGTAGGAGACGATGTTGAGGCTGTGAGATCGGGAGATGTTGGTGAGCGGAGCCATGTAGATGTTAAAAAGAGTTGGGCTGAGAGAGGATCCTTTGGGAACGCCGCAGATGGTCTTGATGGCTTCAGACAGGAAAGGAGGGAGGTGGACTCTCTGAGTTCTACCGGAGAGGAAGGATGTAATCCAGTCCAGGGCCTTGTGGCGGATCCCAGTGTCATAGAGACGTGTGCGGCGGGTGTGGTGACAGACGGTGTTGAAGGCTGCCGAGAGGTCTAGGAGGATGAGGGCAGCGGTTTCGCCTTTGTAGAGCATGGTCCTGATGTCGTCGGTTGCGGCGATGAGTGCGGTCTCGTGCTGTGGTTCTTACGGAATCTGGATTTGGAGATGTCTAGCATGTTGTTGTCCTCCAGGAAGAGGGTCAGTTGGCCGTTGACGATCTTCTCAATGACCTTCGCCGGGAAGGGAAGGAGGGAGATGGGCCGGTAGTTCTTGAGGTCTCCAGAGTCTGCTTTGTTTTTTTTTAGCAGAGCGTTGACTTCAGCATGTTTCCAACTCTCCGGGAAGGTGGCGGCCTCGAGAAGCTGTTGATGATCATACGGAGTTGGGGGGCGATGATGTGGCTTGCTTTGTTGCAGACATGGTGGGGGCAGGGTTCAGAGGGTGATCCGGAGTGGATGGTGCTCATGGTATTGGTGGTGTCCTCGTTGTTAGTGTGGGTCCAGGAGAGCAAGAGGTTGGTGCAGCTGGGTGCGTAGGGGTTAGTGGTGGCTGTGGTGGTCGTGGGGGTCGAGGAGTTGAAGCTGCCGTGGATGTCCGTTGGCTCTGTTGCCCTGCGGGTGACTGCATTTTGCCTGATTACACCAGAAAAGGAGAGCACTGCAGTGTGTGGCTGGTGTACCTGAGCTTTTGGCCACTACTTTATTTTTTGTGCCAAAATTGTCTTTGGATGTTGCAAATCCTTGCAAAAATTAATAATAATAAAGAATAGCACATTCCACCAGGCCAGACATACTGGCTTTGCTAATGCTTGATTTGTATTTAGTACTCCGTGAGAACGCATGTGGTTCCTTGCTCTCTCCCCTGCTTGTTCCTGTCCTTCCACCCCTGTACTCTTCCTATTCACTCCCCTCACTTTCCAACACTCCATGCTACCCATCCTGCTCCCATCCACTCTTCATCCTGCTGCCTGTTTTCTATATATATTTTTATTTCTACAAGGGTCTGGGTTTTGCTGATAGCTAATGAGTTGCTTGCTTTCTTTTAACGCTCTCACCTGCACTTCTTTTACTTTTATTTACCGTTTAATTTTGCGTCCTAACACAGCTGTACTTGGTACTCATGCAGAGGCGCTGTGATGCGCACAGCAGCGGCCATCTTGGAATTGTTTTTCTTTAATAGAAAAACAATTGCCTACAATTGCACATGTATCATGGCGCATGCATTCTCATGCAAAAAATAAAACAGCATTGGCAAAGCCAAAAGCTCGGTCTATGCCAACAGCTATGTCAATGCCTGCTTAATTTGATGATGATTAGTCTGATTTTGTAGAGTGAAGTGGTGCTTATCCAGAGCTCATCATCCCTCAGATCCATCTCTCCATGTGTACCTGTGCTCATGGACAAGGCACTGGATAACTGCATCCAATGGACAGTATCAACAAGGCTATTCTGTGGTTGACCAATGAAGACCATGACATGATCTAGATTCTGACAATTCCTTTAAAATGACAATTTGCCTTAAAGTTCTTTGATGAAATTTTTAGTTCATTACAGAACATGAGAAATATAAATATTAAATATATACAGGCATTCCTAGAGGTTTCACTACACATATATGAGAACAAAAAAGACAAGGTTACTCATGAAACAAAGAATGAGTCTGCATTTCTGATATGTTTCCATTCTTAGGATTCCAAATCTTACCTTCTCTGCAGACTCTTTAATGAACGTCAGTGCTTTGGGGATGTCTTGTTTCACACCTTGACCCTTTAACAATAACACAATGTGTTCATTACTGACCATCACATTTCATGATCCTTAAATAGACACTACAGGAAGCGTTTCTTACTGTATGATGACTGATAGTTAAATAAATAATGCAGAGTATATTTAAAGAGAATGGAGATTGTTGCCAAAGGACAAAAGCCAAAGCAATCTAGTTTTTATTTTACAAAAGTTTCGATCATGTAAAGCCCCTTTTAAATACTACCAAGATAGGACAAGGCACTCAGAAAGGATTAAACCACTGCTTTCTGCTAGGAGGAACATGAGACGAATGGAAGCCAACAAAACCCTATAAATCGCTCTTTGGGTCTGATTCTCAAAAATTGGTACATGAGTAGGTGTGCTTTACTCTGGTATTACTCATGGCTTACTCATGAATTTCAGGAGTAAGTAAGGAGTACTTGTAATTTACTGTAGGCTTACTTCTGGACTTCAGGAGTAATACAAAATTAGGTACAGACAAAATCCTTGTGAAGCGGGCCTTTTGTGAACTAGTTAAAAAATGCTCATACCTGTTGAATGGTTCTGACGTCTAACCGCATATTTTAGCAAAGAAATTTGGAAAAAAGCAATGCAGAACCACCATACGAAAAAAATACCTATCAAATAACCCTTCGACCCTCTCTCTGGATGGCAACACGAGGCATTGTGCATCTGAGTGAGTGATAAAATGTAAGACATCTTGGGCCCAATTTACAAAGGAAAACTTAGACCTAAAGTCTAAGTTTGGACCTGAAGTCTCAGTTTAGACCTGAAGTCTAAAGGTCTGATTCACAAAGGAAAACTTAGACCTGAAGTCTAGGTTTGGACCTGAAGTCTAAGGGCCTGATTCACAAAGGTAAACTCAGACTTCAGGTCTAAACATAGACTTCACATCTAAACTTAGACTTCAGGTCTAAGTTCACCTTTGTGCATTGGGCCCTGAAGCTTCAGGTCTACACTTAAACTTTAAATCTAAACTTAGACTTCAGGTTTAGGTTTAACTGTGTGAATTGGGCCCCATGTCTAATCAATTGCACATGAAACCACTCACTAATTACATAACAGTAAGCAAGCATGATCAATACCAAAGCTGCTGACCTCTCTGTAACATACAGTAAGAGACATTGTGCCACCATTGTTCTATTCATGCAAAATAGTGAAGCAGAACATACGTCTGCTTCACCCGTTACATAATGATATTAATTAAACAATGTGAACACCATGCTGTGGGTCAGTAGTATGAACCTCATCAGGGTGCCAACAAACAGCTACAACCATCTCTAGCCAGATGCTAAAAAGTGGACAGTTATCTTAGTGCTATGTATAAACAGCATACTAACATGGAGCGTGTCAAGGGCTGAGAGGGCCGCAGACATTCCTGCCCTGGAAACCTTGCTTAAAGTTGGGTAAGCCTTCAAGGCTGTGGCATTTTTATCCTTGCAAGACATATCTTGGTAGATGTATTAAGTGTAAAATATGTTGATACTATACATTTTGCAAGAACTCAGGTTGCTAACAAGGATCAAAGGATCAACGGATGTTGGACAAGGAGGTCACCCGGGTGCTTCTTTTGCGCTATTTACTTGTAAAACCAGAGGGAATACACAATTTCCATAGGACTATGCTTATGGGATTGAGGAGATCAGTACAGCACCAATGAACATCTTCACTTCAAGGTTTGGCCATTTAATCCTTGGGCCATTGCCAAGCCTGGAAGCAATGGTGCCAGCTGGTGTCAACTAAGATAACAGATCTGACTGTATAAACATCAGATTAATTGATAATATCCCAAACTATACTGCCACCGAGACACATTCTTAGTTTTAAATAGTTATTGTTGGAAAATGGGTTATTGGTAGGGCAGGTAGGTACCTACACCTAGCAACAAGCCACAAACCTCCACAAAAGTACAGTTAGGTCTCAGTAAATTAATCCCAGCTCTACCCTTGGTAGCTTGGCATCGAGCGTCAAGGCTTAACTTAGGAGACAAAGTGTAAAGCATTCAAATATCACACAACAGTAATTAAATAAAACACAGGAAACAGTTTAAAAATCCAAAACCAATTTATAAAAATAGCTTATATTTTTATCTTTAAAATGACACAAAAACGATTAAAATCGGTTCAGGGGAACCGGAGATATGAATTTTTAAAGTATTATTATTTTCTAGCGCATAGAAACAAAAAGCGCCAATCGGGTCATCTGGTTGCACCAGGACCGGGACAAAGTCAAACTTTCAGGCCGACCGCGATGGAGCCCTGCTCGGCTACAGGTCGCGGGAAGCCTCGGTTAAAAAGTTACCTTCTGACTTAGTCTTTATTTTGAAGTTTTTCTTCACCGGGACGAACCTGCCAGTTGGATCCGACCTCCTGGAGCCCTTGTCCGGATACGCGAAGTCGGTTTCCTCGGTGGTGATTTTTACCTTCGGACTTAGTCGTTTTTTCGAGATGAAAATCCTTCGACCGGGGTAAACCTGGATCTTGATCCGACGTCCGTGGAGCCCTTCTCGGATACGATGGCTGGAAGGTCCCGGTCAACTTTTTACGTTCGGACTTAGTCTCTTTTTCGGATGTTTTTCTTTACCGGGACGAACCACGAAGTCAGGCCGGGTCGCGGTTGAGGCAAGCCGGCTAGAATTTCCGCGTCGGGTCGGTCACTTTATGGAGCTTTTTTCCAAAAATTCTCCAATCTTTTCCAAACTTCTGGGGCTTCACCCAGATGTTCTTTTAAGGTTCTTTTGGGGTCCACAGCTCACCCCAAGGGTCCAGAAGTTCTGTGATGGTCCTTGGGAAGTGCGGACTTCAACTCCCAGAATACACCTGGCGCAAACTCCTTTTTGGCCACTGCACAGTGGTCAGCTGGTCACTTTTTCAGGAGTTGGTACAGGGGACTCTGGTTAGCAATTTTTCACCTGTAGCAAACAGGGAGTCCCTCCTTGAACCAGTGGAAGCCAGGCAAAGTCCTTCTTGTGGTGAAGCCCAAGTGTGCAGCTGGTGCAGTTTTTCTGAGTGCAGGGTCCAGGTGCAGGCCAGGGGTCCAGCAGGGCAGTCCTTCTTCTTCTTGTAGTTCTTTCTTCTTGAAATTTGGTGGGGATCTGAGGCGTGGGTGCAGGTCTGCCAGTTTTATCCTTGCTCCTGGGTGAAAAGCAGGGGGGCCCTGGTCCTCCAATCAGGGACAGGGTCGTCCCCCTGTGATGACCACTTCCTGGGAAGTGTGGCAAAAATCCATCCCAGAAGGCAACAGTCTCTAAAAATCCAAAATGGATGAATCTGATTTTTAGAGGAGAGATCTGGCTGAGCCCACCCACTGGTGTGGCTAAAAATCATAAACACACCCCTCTCCTGCCCTCTCCTAATCTAATCAAGGGGGCACCTAGCTGTCTGGGGTTGCAGGATGTGGGGGTGTTGCTGGGTGCTCCAGATGTCCTTCTCTGCCTTTGAAGACCAGTTTGGCAGCCCTCCCCCTTCCTGCTTCCCCATCTGCTGAGGGGAGATTCTCTCCCCCAAGCACATTCCTTTGTGTGAAGTCAGGCCACTTCACACCTCATTAAAGTAGCCTGGCAGAAGCTGCTGCAGGCTGGCCAATCAGAGCACAGGAGCAAAAACAATGCAGAGCTGAAATTGGCAACTTTTTAGGTAAAGTCTAAACTTTTTACCTGCACTAGTTATATTAAATCCAACAACTGGAAGTTGTGGGATTTATTATAACAATCAATTTGATACCAAATTCTTGGTATGTAACATTTAAGGAGACTTTAAAATTTAAAATAAAGTCTGCCCATTCTAGCCTATGAAGGCCATTTACTTCAATGAGGGAAAAACGAATTTGGCTGTTTTTACCTCACCAGGGCTTATAAATCTATTTTTATAAAGTCCCTGCTTATAGTTACATGGCACCCAGCCCTAGGGGCACATAGGGCACACCTTAGGGGTGACTTATATGTAAAAATAAGGTAGTTTAAGACTTTGGAAGTACCTTTAATTCCAAAGTCGAATTTGCATATAACTTTAATTTAAAAGCAGCCAGCAAGGCAGGCTTACTTTTAAAATGACACTGGGCACCTCAGCAATGCACCTAGGTGTGCACCACCTATGCTGTGGTCCCTAAACCTACATGCCCTACCATATACTAGGGACTTATAGGTAGGTTAACTTAGCCAATTATAATTAGCCTAATTTGCATATCCATTTTACACAGAGCACAGGCCCTGGGACTGGTTAGCAGTACCCAGGGCACCAGCAGAGTCAGGAAAACACCAGCATAAAGTGGAAAATGGGGGCAAAAAGTTAGGGGGCCTCTGCAATCAGCCCCAGTTTCTCACACAACCCCCCCCCAGCCCACACGCCCAGGAGACTCAGCCCAATCCTGGGAGAGTCTTCCTGGCTTGTTAGGCGAGGAAGACAGTGAAGAAAACTGGCTGTCCCTTTGCAGGGCCTACTCTGCCTTATATCCTCCTGTCAGGGTCACTCCCTCTGGGTAGTGAAGCCATCCCAACAGTAAAAGGACCCAACTCAAACTGAAACTTCCCTCTAGGGGGGTTTTCCTCCTCTCTCTCTGCCAACTTGGGTAGTGAGGTGCCCACCTCCCCTACTCCAAACTTTGCTAGGGCAACACCTAGCTTACCTAAAGAGGTCACCCAACACTTGAGCAACCCCACCATGACCAATAGGGTCAGGGGGCCTACTTTGCTATTGGCCCTGGGGTCTGCCTCCCAGGCCAAGTACAGTGCTGCCAGGAAGGCTAGCACCCAGCAGAGGCTACTGACAGCTGTCAGTACCCAGAACCACACCCTAAGCTCTCCACTGACAGGTGGCTGAGCTGCTTTAGGGGCATCTTTGGGGTCCTGGCACCCCTCTTGCTGTCTTGAGTGGGGGGCTACCACCTCCTGTGGCAGACACCCTCCTTCCACTCTCCCTTCTGTCAGTGCAGGGGCAACACCTTGCATCTGGACAGCTGCCTGACTACTCAGGACTTCCTTGGGGTCAGGGGAGGCCTCACCAGTGCCAACTCTGGGCTCCCCCCTTACTGGGGCAGAGGGCCCTTGGCTCCCTGGAACTCTCTTTAAGAGTGACCTACCCTTCCTTTTCTTCTTTCCTTTTCTTGGGGACCCCTGTCTCCTAACTGTAGGGACTGACTCCCCAGGACTTTGGGTTGGGGGGGCGCCCTGGGCGACCACCCCATCTGTGACCAGACTCACCTCTGGGAGGTCATTGCCCAGGATACAATCTAGGGGGAGGTCAGCACTGACTACCACCCTAATCCAGTCAAGGATACCCTCCCTCTCTAGGGGCACTATGGCTACAGGTTTGGAGGTGACCTCCCCTGTGGCTATCCTGACTTTCTTTGTCTTTCCTGGGACATACATGTCTGGGGTCACTAACCGGTCACTCACTACAGTGTGACTGGCACAGGTGTCTCTCAGGCCAGTGGTAGGGATCCCATTCACTTGAATGTGGTGGAAGTGCCTACTCCCACCCTCAGGGATCACCAGCTTACCATCTGGTCCTGTCTCCCAGCACAACGCTAGGAGGACTTCATCATCTGAGGAATCCTCCTCTATGGCTACACTGGACAGCCCAGTGCTAACCACCTTCTTTGGACAGGCTGCATCTCCTCTGAAGTGACCTGTCTGCTGACAGTCAAAGCAAGCCCTACTGTCCAAGAGCTTTTTTAACCCTGGGTCTCCCTGTCTCTGCATGTCAGAGTGGGAGTGGGATTTACTCTCCTCCTTCTTAGGGTTCTGGGGTACAGAGGGAGTCTCTGTGGTGGGCTTACCACCTCCCTCCTTAGGTTTTTGGGGACCTGTCCCCCCCTTCTTGGAGTCTCCCCCCTGGGACTTGACAACCACCCTGGTTCTCAACCACTCATCAGCTGCCTCCCCTAGCTCTCTAGGGTTGGTCAGCTTAGAGTCCACTAGATGCTGGCGTAACCTTTCTTGGATACAATTGGTCAAGATGTGCTCTCTCATGATCAGATTGTATAACCCCTCATAAGTATTTACTTTGTTGCCAATAATCCAGCCCTCTAGTGCCTTTAGTGAGGTGTCCACAAAGTCAACCCAAGACTGGGTACTGACCTTCTGGGTGTCCCTGAACTTCATTCTATATTGCTCTGGGGTCAGACCAAACTTCTTGACTAAGCACCTCTTCATACTAGGGTATGAATCTGCTTCCTCCCCCCTTAAGGTCAGAAGCCTATCCCTCCCTGAGTTGGGGACCAACTCCCACAAAAGGGAACCCCAGTATTGAGGCTTAACCCTTCTCATTTGGAGTGCCCTCTCAAAGGCCCCTAGCCACTTATCTATGTCATCCCCCTCTACATAAGCAGGAACCACCCCCTTGGGTAATCTGGGGCAAACTCCCCCACCCATGGACACCTCAGCTTCTTTATCGCTGCTTCCATCTCTTTTCTCTTTGTATGCCCACTTTTTCTTTTCTAGGGCCAGCTTCTCTGCTTCCAAAGCTATGTAGGCTAGCTGGGCTTCCAGCTCTCTTTCCCTGATGGATGGGTTCTCTCCTCCTGAAAGGACCCTCTTCCTACCACTAGCTTTGGGTCTGCCCCTAGTGACTGTATCCAGTGAGGACCGTTCCTCCTCTTCCTCACTTGGGGTCTGATGCCTTCCCTCCCCTGAGTGGTTAGAGTTAGCATCTTCCTCTTTTTCTTCCCCCTCTGGAGCTTCCTCTGTCTCTACATCTTGGGCCTCAGCCCATGCTGTCAGGGATTTAATCAGGATTTGCTTCCTGAGATCAGGGGTTGCAGGCAACCCTCTCTCAATACACAACCCCCTAAGCTGGACTACTGTCAGTGTGGGTAGGCTAGCCAGATCAAGCTCCATGGTTCCCTAGTTTTGTGTCAACAAAAACTTTTTGCAAAAATTGGAAACAAGAATTTAGAAAAAATTACAAAAATTCAATAATTGAAATTAATCCAAATTAATTAAAAAAAAAAAATTAAAATTAAAAATTAAAAACAATTTTTGCACTAGGACAATTTAAAGGATTTTTAATTTGTTTTATCTAAAACTGTAACGTGATATTGAACACAAGTACAGGATCCCACCGCTGCCACCAATTATGTTGGAAAATGGGTTATTGGTAGGGCAGGTAGGTACCTACACCTAGCAACAAGCCACAAACCTCCACAAAAGTACAGTTAGGTCTCAGTAAATTAATCCCAGCTCTACCCTTGGTAGCTTGGCATCGAGCGTCAAGGCTTAACTTAGGAGACAAAGTGTAAAGCATTCAAATATCACACAACAGTAATTAAATAAAACACAGGAAACAGTTTAAAAATCCAAAACCAATTTATAAAAATAGCTTATATTTTTATCTTTAAAATGACACAAAAACGATTAAAATCGGTTCAGGGGAACCGGAGATATGAATTTTTAAAGTATTATTATTTTCTAGCGCATAGAAACAAAAAGCGCCAATCGGGTCATCTGGTTGCACCAGGACCGGGACAAAGTCAAACTTTCAGGCCGACCGCGATGGAGCCCTGCTCGGCTACAGGTCGCGGGAAGCCTCGGTTAAAAAGTTACCTTCTGACTTAGTCTTTATTTTGAAGTTTTTCTTCACCGGGACGAACCTGCCAGTTGGATCCGACCTCCTGGAGCCCTTGTCCGGATACGCGAAGTCGGTTTCCTCGGTGGTGATTTTTACCTTCGGACTTAGTCGTTTTTTCGAGATGAAAATCCTTCGACCGGGGTAAACCTGGATCTTGATCCGACGTCCGTGGAGCCCTTCTCGGATACGATGGCTGGAAGGTCCCGGTCAACTTTTTACGTTCGGACTTAGTCTCTTTTTCGGATGTTTTTCTTTACCGGGACGAACCACGAAGTCAGGCCGGGTCGCGGTTGAGGCAAGCCGGCTAGAATTTCCGCGTCGGGTCGGTCACTTTATGGAGCTTTTTTCCAAAAATTCTCCAATCTTTTCCAAACTTCTGGGGCTTCACCCAGATGTTCTTTTAAGGTTCTTTTGGGGTCCACAGCTCACCCCAAGGGTCCAGAAGTTCTGTGATGGTCCTTGGGAAGTGCGGACTTCAACTCCCAGAATACACCTGGCGCAAACTCCTTTTTGGCCACTGCACAGTGGTCAGCTGGTCACTTTTTCAGGAGTTGGTGCAGGGGACTCTGGTTAGCAATTTTTCACCTGTAGCAAACAGGGAGTCCCTCCTTGAACCAGTGGAAGCCAGGCAAAGTCCTTCTTGTGGTGAAGCCCAAGTGTGCAGCTGGTGCAGTTTTTCTGAGTGCAGGGTCCAGGTGCAGGCCAGGGGTCCAGCAGGGCAGTCCTTCTTCTTCTTGTAGTTCTTTCTTCTTGAAATTTGGTGGGGATCTGAGGCATGGGTGCAGGTCTGCCAGTTTTATCCTTGCTCCTGGGTGAAAAGCAGGGGGGCCCTGGTCCTCCAATCAGGGACAGGGTCGTCCCCCTGTGATGACCACTTCCTGGGAAGTGTGGCAAAAATCCATCCCAGAAGGCAACAGTCTCTAAAAATCCAAAATGGATAAATCTGATTTTTAGAGGAGAGATCTGGCTGAGCCCACCCACTGGTGTGGCTAAAAATCATAAACACACCCCTCTCCTGCCCTCTCCTAATCTAATCAAGGGGGCACCTAGCTGTCTGGGGTTGCAGGATGTGGGGGTGTTGCTGGGTGCTCCAGATGTCCTTCTCTGCCTTTGAAGACCAGTTTGGCAGCCCTCCCCCTTCCTGCTTCCCCATCTGCTGAGGGGAGATTCTCTCCCCCAAGCACATTCCTTTGTGTGAAGTCAGGCCACTTCACACCTCATTAAAGTAGCCTGGCAGAAGCTGCTGCAGGCTGGCCAATCAGAGCACAGGAGCAAAAACAATGCAGAGCTGAAATTGGCAACTTTTTAGGTAAAGTCTAAACTTTTTACCTGCACTAGTTATATTAAATCCAACAACTGGAAGTTGTGGGATTTATTATAACAATCAATTTGATACCAAATTCTTGGTATGTAACATTTAAGGAGACTTTAAAATTTAAAATAAAGTCTGCCCATTCTAGCCTATGAAGGCCATTTACTTCAATGAGGGAAAAACGAATTTGGCTGTTTTTACCTCACCAGGGCTTATAAATCTATTTTTATAAAGTCCCTGCTTATAGTTACATGGCACCCAGCCCTAGGGGCACATAGGGCACACCTTAGGGGTGACTTATATGTAAAAATAAGGTAGTTTAAGACTTTGGAAGTACCTTTAATTCCAAAGTCGAATTTGCATATAACTTTAATTTAAAAGCAGCCAGCAAGGCAGGCTTACTTTTAAAATGACACTGGGCACCTCAGCAATGCACCTAGGTGTGCACCACCTATGCTGTGGTCCCTAAACCTACATGCCCTACCATATACTAGGGACTTATAGGTAGGTTAACTTAGCCAATTATAATTAGCCTAATTTGCATATCCATTTTACACAGAGCACAGGCCCTGGGACTGGTTAGCAGTACCCAGGGCACCAGCAGAGTCAGGAAAACACCAGCATAAAGTGGAAAATGGGGGCAAAAAGTTAGGGGGCCTCTGCAATCAGCCCCAGTTTCTCACAGTTATCTTATCCAGTCCTCCATTGTGAATAAAATAGAATAATTGTAAAGCTCAAATCTCAAATCACGTGCATTGCATTGTAAAGAGAAGCTTGTAAAATTGCTACAGACCAATGCAGATGTTTCTAAGTGATTCATCCTTCAATATGGGCCAATATGTATAACTATATAAAATTGCAACTGACTAAATGTAATCATCAAATTATGTATCAGAACACAGAAGCACATTCTCACGGTGGTGCCCAAAAATATTATCCTAGTCATGATCCAACACTTTATATATCGTTATCTCTCAGATTCACAAAGCATATCCTGTGTCATTTGAACAAAGGACAAATCTTTGAAAAACGAGTTTACATGATGGCCATGGGACAGGATTCAAAGAGAAGGTCCACACCGAATAGCATCCACAGTCAAGGCAAGTGCTCACCCGCAGCAGAACCACTCCGTAATCGTACATGAGAACGGGATCCTTCAGCTTCGTCGCACCCCTCTCATAAAACTTCACAGCTGCCTTGAGGTTGGAAGAGATGCCCTGCTGACCCCAGAACAGCATCCTGCTGACTGCGTGCTGAAAAATGACATAATACAAGTAACTCTTGGACTAACAGCTGCAACCAGTATGTGTTCAGTGTAGGTAGGGAGGAAGGCCATATTGTACTACTAAATACAGACTTAGGCTGGCATTGAGGGCCCAATAAATGTGAAGTAACCAATACCACATGAATAGGTTGGAGTAACATAAGGATGGGTCTCATTAGGAAAGCTACATTCATCTCATACGTAACACCTTACTAACACCTAATCCCGCTAAATATTCTCAAATAGTCATATTATCTAATCTGATAAAAGATAAAAGATAGCACATGAGCTAAAAAACTGCTTTGACGTCCCTTCATCACATCAGTGGTTTGCCTGCTTACCTGTTCAGTCACTTCTATAACTTGAAACTAAGCTAAGGACATGTCCTGCTTGATACAGAAAATTATGACACTCCAAATCTAAAATTTGGATCTAAATCTTTACAAAATATGTCAACCTATCTACAGGCCTTGGACAGCCCTCCAACTAAGGAGCATTTCCTTTCTGCCTTCACAGAGATTCATACCGAAGCAAATTATTCACTCTTCCAGTTATGGAATCCATTATTATAAATGTCATTTAGGGCTAGACGGGGTAACATCTGTTACATGTGACTATATTAGGGCACCCTTGCACAGACTTTGTCCACCTGACCTTAAGGGTTATGAAAGCAGTGGAGAAAGAATAAGTAAACATGGATCTGAGTTTGACGACTTAGTCCCTCAGCAGCAAATACAAAGAAGCTTCAGGGCTAAGGGTGGGACAAAGGTTCAATTCCGTAATGATATAAGTGGCCAAGGGATGCATGATGTTACTTCCCCTACCAATGTCATTTTGGTGAATTTAATTTCATGGCCGTCCTCAAATCTTCACATATTGATCACTTCCACCTAAGTACATCCCTGAATTCAAAAGACTTCACTTGGACTGCAACAGTCTCACCAGATCACCATATAAAGGTATTTTGGTCATATCAATATGTTGCCCTCTGGTCTAGCTATCCTGCGTACTAAAGTTGAGAGCACTTCATGAGCAGCGACTTCAAGTATAAATCACTAATCGCGGAATTCACTGACCGAAAAAATCCTGAAATTAGCACCTGTATAATTACTATTAGGTTTGGGAAATATTTATCACTCTTTGGAAACTTACAAAGATGGAAGTGATTTTGGATGTCTGCAACACTTGAAGATTTTCAGTACTTAAATATATACTCATATATGCAATTCCTCAGGCAGATATGCAATACAAAGTGAATTTGCATACTAATTTTTAGTTCGTTTTTCCTAGGAGTAACTCTTCCAGTACATCCCTATTAATTTTGGACATTGTCCCTCCACATTTCCACGCTGGAAAATCACTTATTCATGCTTTTGTGCAGAGTAAAGCTGAGTGACTTCCCATGGTAGTAAACTTCTGAAAAGTGTTGGTAAATACTATGAATGTATGAGTTTGCAATTGTTACATTAACTGTTGCTGGTGGACCGACTACAAATAACCACCCAACCACCCTTCCTCTAGGACAGACTTTAGCGCTGGAGGCACCCATGTGACAATCTTTTTTGGTGCCTCCCCAGTGACCTCCTATTTGGACTCTATGACTACCACCCAGCAAAAGCGCCCCTGATCTTTCCACAGCCCCTCTCTCACATACATATCATTTGTTTTTAAAGCGCTTATAGAGGCTGGCTTCACTAATCCACTCAGCTATCCACATAAAATACAGATCTGTTCTTTGCAGCAGGCATATTAACTCTCTGCGCTACTTTATGGCAAGTAAAAACTGCCACTACACAAATCTCTGATCTCTCTCTCTCTCTAGTAGGAAGATTAATCACAAAAGTTATCTTGACACTTATTTCTGCCTGAAAGCTGGATGCACAAGGAACTCTGAAGCAGGTGCTTTTCAATCATAAGTTATTGGTAAACGAAGCATCTCCCCCAAGGTCAGTGCCCTCCCTCCAGGTCCGCTCCACCCTAAAGCCGGCCCTTCCTCCCTCACCCTGAATTTGGGAATACAGAATGTCCATCATTCAGGTAGAACTTCGGAACACTAACAGACCATGTGCCAGAGTAAAATCCTCCTGAATCTGTGTATTAGGAACAAAACCTCACCCTTGTCCATCTGTTCTTTTATGGGCACCTGAATGCATTAATATTTACATTATACATGCATAGCATAGCCAGCTAACTCTACCAGATTTCTTACATGCGCTGCAGAGACACCCTGTCTGGCCTGGTATCTCAGCCATAAGAAGAGGTCCTCATTCTCCTTCGTTTGCTGTTTCAGGACATCATCATCGATCAGACGGATGGACTCCACATATGCCTGAAGGAGAACTAAGATTGAATTAACTTAGAAATAGAGCAATACATGGAAACTAATATGTAAGATATAATTCTTCCCAACCTACCCATACCTGCACTGAGGCAATGAACACAATGCATAAAGAATTAGCTATCCATTGCAGATATTCTATAACCTAAACTTGAAAACACCCACAAGTGATAGTGCCAATCTAACAAATCATAAACTTATTAAACACAGAACATTTTGTGACAGACTAAGCATGGATATCACAATTCAATGTATAAATCATTCTTACATCACTGTAAATAAGGCAACAGGAGGGCATTGTACATAACACATATTCAGTAGCTTCTTGGCAGCCCATGTGCCACAATTGAACATCTAATGCCAAGAACATCCTTCTCAACTGTGCAGAGAGGTGCCTTCTAATGATGATAGATGATGCTTTTGACTTAATCATCTGCTGTTTTTGGAATCCAGCTAAATAACGGTACTAATGCATTTGTAATAATCCATATGAGCAGCTTTTAGAACAAGAGCGGCCACAATGGTAACAGATGTGAAGCCCTATATATAGACATGGCTGATATGTGCTGCATATATATTTTCTACTTTTACATTTTACATTAGCAGAATTTGTAGTATTTTTCTTTGCCATAATGTCATTTCTAAAGGTTCAAGAAAGATGACCCTCAAGTGCCAACACATTTCTCTTTCCTGGACGTCATAGCCACAACCCACATACATAAAGAAGAGATATCCCATAAATCTTGGATTTAGGGGAGATTTATATGATGACACAAATCCATCATGTATCCTAGCAGGATTTCTTTAATTTCTTTTTGATAACTAAATGGTTATATTGAGTACCTTGCATCTATCTATCCGTCTGTGTGTGTGTGTGTGTGTGTGTGTGTGTGTATACACACACACACACACACATAGCTATATTTTTTGTCATTGAACAAAACAAAGATTGCAGGGATGTCATAGTTAGGCTGTACAAAAACATAGAAATTCAGCAGTTATAGCAAGTAGGTAGTTATAGTTAGGACCAACTTTTCCCATAGACAGAGCAGTTTTTTTTTGCTAATAACGTTGACGCCGGTTGTCAAATGTTCAGGAAATTTTGAAAAACAGTTTTCCAATCTCTTTAGCTGCTGTGTGGAAAGTTTTGGGGTGATTCTTCAAGCAGGGGTCGAGAAAAGGAGCGGTCTTAAAAAGTTTTTTCCCCATGCAAAGTCTATGGGGATTTTGCATTTTAAACATGACTACAGCCCAAACCGCTGAACGGATTTACAACACATTTGGCAGAAACCTAGATATTTGTCCCAAAAGAGCTCTTTTTGTTTGGTGCAAATCTGTTCAGTAGTTTTGGAGCTATTAAAGAAATACAATTTTGCATAGCTAGGGACACTGATCCCGGGGGTTCTGAGGATCGGGGGGGCTAAAGCAAGGCCCTGATTGCTTGGTGCAACCTGAGAGAAAAGCTGCAACTGCTATTTTGTTTATCAGCTTGACTGGGGAGGGAGGGAATAAAAACATGAATACTGACATAAGGGATTAGGTTAGAGGCAACTGACCCATGGAGGCGTTTCTGAGGGACCCCTCATGGGCAAAAAGTTGCACAATTTTTTTTTGTTGGCCGATCAGTAGATCGGCGGATCCACTGTGGTGCTCAGCTCGACCTCCAGTGCAAATCTGTGTGAATCAGCAGATCCCAAACCCAATGAAACCAAATATACCCACTCACACACCAACCCCCGGCGAGCACAACCAAAAGCCCTGCGCGTTGTGGAGTTTGGGGCATGCAGGGGGTTTGGCTGTAGGCCAGGCCCTGCATCCAACCACTGCTGCACACGGTCAGAGGCAGTGTGCTGCGGTGGTTGAATTAATGTGTGGTAAATATATGTTACTTTGCTTTTTTTTTTAAACTGAAATTCTCTGAAAAAACAAAGGTTACTGGGAAGTTATAGTTAGGCATTACATTCATAAAACCATCGAATTTCAGCAGTTAGAAACTATAACTCATACAAGAAAGTTACATTCGGCTACGAGTTATAGGGGCATATTTACTAAAAGTTCACTCCACGCAGGGCAAAGTTTCTGCGCTGCATTGCATGGAAAAGAGAGGGCAGAAATGCTTCATATTTACAAAGATATGGTGAATTTATTTTCTCTCCTTGCACTGGTGCACTTCAGGCAGCCTAGAGCCAACCCAGGCACCCTTGCACCGTTGTGCAAGGGTGCCGGCGTGGCAAGTAAAATTGTTTTTGTTGAGGAAAGGATACCTTCTCTCGAGTCATTTTCCTCTTTCTGTGTGTGCTGCAGTTTTCAGTACACATAGAAAGAGGATATAACGAGGAGAAAAATATTTTTCTCCTCGTTATGCCATCCTCTGGAAAGTGTAGCGATTTCATGCAATCCCAGGTTTACAAGCTTTCGTAAATTTGGGACTGCGTGAAATCCATGGGTGGATGCATCGTCTTATTGTGACTTACTTTTATGCTGAGACCTGGCTACTTGGAGCCTCAATTGTGGGTGATGACGACCTATGAATGTGCAGCTTAGGATGTGTAGGTCTGATGATATACATGGATAATCACTTGTAACTCTAGGAGAATTGGGACCAAGAAAGATATTGCAGGATGAATGTGAAACATAAAATGTTATTATGCAAAGAATAATTTTTTTTGTTTCTATTTTTATTTCTAATTTTATTTCTATTCGGATCTATGTGTTAACTGTTTGCACTAGAGTATGTTTTCATTGTTTAATCTGACACACGCTAGGACGCTACTATACAACTTGAATGTAATGTACTCCCCGGTCATGTGATCAAGACCGTGCTGGATGAAACGTGTTATCTGGCGGTGGAATAAAGGTATTTGTCTGCAATACCCGCTGGCTTGTGTGGCTCGTTGTTTCACTGAGAGAAGTACGGACTGAAACAGAGTGGTAATACATATATATATATATATATATATATATATATATATATATATATATATATATATATATATATATAATATAAGTTTTGGGGTACTGACTCTGATGGAGGTGGCAGGAGATTTATTAACCAATTACCATACAATAGAAATACAATAATTATACTATGGTGTTTTTCTTATGCATCTTAGGGGCCTATTTAAGAACAATTGAGCTGCAAACAGTGCAGCACCACTTTTCTTACGCCCCTTAGCGCCCCCCCTAATGCCACCATGTGTGAGCCATATTTAAAATACGGTGCACCATGGTGGTAGTTAGGGGACCTGCGTCAGAATTTTTTATGCTAGTCTGGCGCTTTGCAGGATTCACATTAAAAATTCTGACGCTAATCCTTCAAAGCACCCAGAGGCCCATTGCAACCAATGGAAGCCTCATTTTAATGGCTGCTCAGAGCAGGCATTAAAACTGCCAAAAAAATGGAACAAGGAAATCGCTTAGATTTCTTTGTGCCATTTTTTTTGGCCCCTCTAACGGGGGAATGCCCCCTTTGCATACATTATGCCTGGCGCAGGCATAATGTAGCGCAGGAGTTTTAAAGTGGCACAATGCATGCATTGCGCAACTTTGTAAATATGGCGCAGCATTTTTGGCCTTCTAACCCCACATCAGTGTAAAAAAATGATGTTAATGTGGCATTGGAATGGAGCTAGGTGCTCTTAAACATGCCCCTTAGTGTGATATCCTTCAACGTAAACCAAAAAAGGCACACTCGTCAGAGGACCCAATAATATGGTACTACCGGTAAGTCAAGAAAGCAAGCCTTTTTGGTGGGAGGCTAGTTGTAGAAAAGTCTTTATTTTCTGTCTTCAAGGGTGTAGACGTATTCTCTCCTAAACTGACACATTTTTGTTATGGGCATATAAATTGCTTTTGCGACCCAGTTTCTCCTGAGGTTGTATTCCAACATAATGTTTTTACTCCATGTTACAAACCTGCCATGCAAATTTTATGGCACATCAATATTATTTTAGCATACAGAAGAAAAACTGCCTCCCTAGACTTCTTCCACCCTTCATTGAGAGTGTCCTAGCCATTACTCCCCGCCACGACCTTCAACTCTAAAACTACTCCAATCTTTACAAAGTCACTCTAGCAGATTCAGACAACACCACACAAATTAAAATATTTCCCTGCTGTCTCTATAAATGCATTAAGGAATTTCAAACATAAAGTCCCTTGGTCTAACTCCGTATAGCTAATAGTGGATACATACCATCACTCTAAATCTAGGAAAATAAGCCCAACCTCCATGTGACATGTCCCCTGGATTACCACTTTAAGCAAATGTGTTCAACATATCAAGTAGTTGTAAACACCCCTTTTTTTGGTAGAAAGATCTCTGCCTCTGGGTTCCATGACCAAAGTTGTGATAGTCAACTAAGAATATACAACAAAGAAGATATTGTTTCAATCTGCAGAAATCAAACTCTCTTCTCCTCTCATGTCCAACAGCTCTTCCCACCTCAGTCCGGCAAGTTTAATTCCTCATCTTAAATGACTCTACATTGCCTGTGGATCATGCCGCTGACATGCTCTTCGGTCAATATCTTCCACCAATGCAGCTGAGCCTAATGTCATCTCTATCACCTCTAACCTCTCTCTCATGCATCATACAGCCACTCCTTATATTCAACACCCACCTCAACCACCTTTCTCCCCACCCCACCCCGCCCAGCAGATCTTGATTTACAACGCCCCTCTAATCCTTTGGATTCATTTGCAAATCCAGTCGGTACTGCTAGCTTGGACTCTGGAACCCAGTCGAGCAATGCTCTTCCTAACTTCAAATGTGAAACTGTGAAGCAATTACAAGGAAAAGAGCAAATATTTGCAGTGCAGTGCTGAAAATACAGAATGTACATTCAGGATTTCTGAGCTCATCTCACACTGTTCCAGTTTCTTGCTTTATTGCCCCCCTTCTCGCTCTTCAACTACTGAGTAAAACTCTTCTTGCTTTTCATGGCTCAGATAACCCCTGTTAATTTTCAAAGAAAACTGAAAGATGTCAGATTAATACTGAAATTTGCCCACAAATTCCATGCACCATCTTTTTGCACAACAAGTAACAAAATACATAAAAAGATCACATTTTAATGCTATAAACATTGCTTTGAAGTCCGTCCCTGTTTCTACCATCACCAGCCCAATGCACATAAAACTGAATGTCAGATCAGTGTGACTAGCATTGACAAAAACCCTACCAATTCTTCCATCTATGATAAATAACTCATCAGAGTCACCCTCATGAACTATGGGCCAGATGTATCAAACAGTATTACCTATTCTGTGCCTATGGAAAAATGTGTTCATACATATGGCCCTAACACCACACATCCATCACTCCGCTACTATTGGAACATGGTCCTTATATCATTAAACGTACTGAAACTTTGTTTGTTCTCCCGACCCCCTGTCTTCTTACTGAGAGCACTGGCTACAAGATCCTACACTAGGAATGAACCAAGAAAATTGATAGCCTCGTATGCCATTACATCAAAGACTCGGATTCCCATTCTTTCACTACTTTCCAAGTTCTCACAATGAATATAAGGTAGTCCAATTCTACAAGAATGAGACTACAAATTATACAGTATATTATTCACAAGACAAAATAAATTGTTCAGGAAATGATTGACTTTATGACAACTCAGTTCCCGTTGTGATGCTAGTCCATATTTCTATAAAACTTCAACTCCCTTTGGAATAAGACGACTGACCTATATACCTCCATCTGAAATTGTTCCTCCAGAAGAATGATCTAAGACAATATTGCAACTAGTCACTACAAATTAAAATGTACACATTAGTTCTAGTGATGTTCACAAGGAACAACAGGTCAATCTACAATCCTTTCCTGTGGAATGGTTGAATCACATCTTCATCCTCCAACATTCCTGTTTCTGCTGAAGAAGAACTACAAAGTCTTGACTATTGTAGGATAAATAAATTATATTGGCCATGAACACCTGGCCTAAATTTCACTCTATTTAGTTTAACAGACCTTCAAGCTGTGACCCCAGAGATGTATTCATCAGGAAAATGATAAACTCACTGGATTATTAAGCAGCAGCGAGTCATCTGCTAAGGCGAAGGAGTATCGCCCTACCACTCTGAACAGTAGAAAAAGGAAAAATAAATTGATAATAACACAATGTTACTATCATTTTATTTTTCATTGCGAATCAGGTTAGGGTGGGGAAGGGCTGGACTTGAGAAAGAGAGGTATGTGCACTAAAAGTGCGCATGACTGTTTGGTCGGCCGTCTTGGGCCGGTCAAACAGACATGCGCACTTTGCATTTATCCACCCAGCTGTATTGCACAGCCGGGTGAAGAACATGCGCAGGCTCCCACTCCCTGTCTGAGCGCCGGAGCAGGCTGCTCGGACCAATCACAACGTTGCTGTCATGCTGATGTCAGCAGCATCGTGATTGGCTTAGTGAAGTCTGGGAGCCTGTGTACTGCTGGACTGTGCTGCCAGGAAGAGAAGAAGACAGCAGCAGTTCCCAGGTAAGTGACTTTTATTTTATAAATTTATTTATTTGTTTTACTCGAGATTCACTCTACCCCCACCCTACTACTACCATTACAAAGCTGCCGTCACGGTTATTAAGCACACTTGGACTAGCCAAAGCCAATTCTAAAGCCATAAAAAGATGGCATCCTGGTTCAACAAGGACATCAGCAACTGAAAGGTCTTACTTCCAGCTGAATGAAGCAAGAGAAATCCCCCTCCACCCCAGCCCTTGTAAATGTAGACTCTAAAAACAAAACATACAAACTCCTATATTAGATTAAATCTTCATTTTTTTGAACTAAACTCCAGAATGCTATCCAAAGTCTTGCAGAACTTTTCAAGAACTTACAAGATTAATCTCACATCACCGGCTTTATCGCCTAAAGACCCCAATTGCTATGAAATAACATAAAACTTTATTTCCTCTGATTGTGAAGATCAGAACTTGTATTCTCTGCTCTTACACGGAATTGAAACCTCTCATCACTACCAGGAAAGCACCTTTTGTGCCGCCATTGCTCTTCACTCCATAATTTTACTCATTAAAGTTTTCTCCATTTTTTAATTGGTTGTGGGATTCCTATTGTGCTGTGTTTGAACGTTTTAACTGCATTATTACTGCTAAATGCTTTGTGCATTTCCCTAAGTTAAGCCTGTCTGCTCTGTTCCATAGCTAAGCTACTGGGGGAGTGGGAAAGGGGAGGGGTGGTAGCTTGGGCCTAGGTTGAAATTATTGAAACTGTGTCCTACCTCAACAAGGTTGTGGCCTTATTCCTTCTAGTGGACTCACATCCACTCCAATTAATAATACACTTGCTTACACCATTCCTTCTCAACCATTTTATCCCTCCAACTTCTTATTGCATGCAGTTGTTTATCTCATAAGTAAGTATATTCTGTTACTTCCAGGTTAAGAAGTGTATAGCCTCCCTTCTCACTGCAGTATTTCAACTTAGTTATAACCATTTGTGTACCTTTTACCTAGACTTGAACTGAATCTCACATTTATGACAATAGAGTTATAGTCCTATATTATTATATATTTTTCACATTACTGTATAGTTAATCATGTAATGCGACCCGACAATGAAATAAAATAAAATAAAATAAAATGAACATGTCAGATATGAAATAACTAGGTGAGATACCAAGGCATACCGTTATAGAGAAGACCATGGAAGGTTGATATTACACCTTTCTATTTGCTGAGACAACATTTCTGACTGAGTGCTACCCAGCATAGTAAATTGTGGGGGAAATGAAACTATATCCAACACCCGCTTGGCACTGAGGGGGGACTTAGGCGGACTAAAACCAGATTACATTGATTGCACCAGTGTTGATACCTAATATTTCCTGATTAAATTGATTGCAAGATTCTACCAATGCAACTTTGTGTCAATATTTGCACCAATATTTAGATCAACTCGCAGTACAGAAAGAGCAGTTTTGCACTGTTTACCCTGTAAAAATATTGTTTTTGTACCAGTGAGTCAGTGAAACTGCTATGTTCGCTCTACTCACTGAACCCAACAGCGCTGCAGTCTTTGTAATGGAGTGATTTTCTCATGTTTATGTTACGGATACAACAGAACAGAAGTTAAGGAAAAAGAAAAGAATAGGGTTTATTTTAGTTAACGAATAAGACATTTCAGGCTGATAATTTTTTGTTGGAAGATGGCGGGTCATTCCCAACCTATGGAGTGACAAGGGGACATGAAAATTTCTGAAATATTAAAAACTGTTAATAATTTAACAAACAAAATGAGAGCAGTCAATTTTGAATAAAACACTTGTGAAACAGAAAATAGTGTGCAATGTGCAGATTATACACTTAAATTACAGTCCAGTTTTTCGCTCCCTTTTGCTTCTCCTTAACAGGACACAGATACACTTTGGGACCTTCTAGCTAACCACTACCAGGGCTGCAGTGCTTAATTTGAACTGGTAGCTTCCAGTCCGTGGAACCAGCAATTAATTTTCAATACCAGCATTAATGACAGTCCACCACATGGTGGTGCTGTCTTTCTAATTTTGAGTTGAGCACAACAATAGTGTTTAATAATGCATTATACATTAAAAATAAATAATACCTCCCCAAGCCATTCTTACAGCTTTGTCTGCCCTGGAATAGTCTGAATTGCCGCTGTGTGCGATGGTTAGTACTTGCGTTGGTACTGTCATTGGCAGAGCTGACATGGGCAATGGGTTGTGCAAGCTGCACTTCCTCCTGAGAAGAGTCCTGGTACTTTTTTCTGATTAATGGTGAACATTCTTAGCTTTATTCAAAATATCCACTTGTTTTTGCATGTATAAATGTTCTACACAGGTTTCAGAATATTCTGCAACAGAATAAAGCTAGAACATGAATAACAAGTAGGTGTATTGGATGGGGAGTGACAGTAGTGTGAACAAGATCTACACTGAAGAGGAGTGGACGTGGGCTGGTGGAGCCATCCTTCTGGAGAGGAGAGTTCTTGAGTGCAGCTCAGATGTTGTTATTGGAGTTGCTGGTTCTTAGGTCAAGAAAAGATTGGGGCACGCCAATGCATCGGTAGCAGCAGTGTCAATGATTATAATCAAGAAAAGATTGGCGGTGGTGATGATGGGGAGGGTGTATTGCACCCTAAAATAGAGTTACATCTATAAAAAAATAAATTATTGAGGAATCTTACCTGATCTCGGTTGGGACTGAGTCTGTCTTCCATAGTCTGCTGAGCAATGTTAGAGTAATAGCCATACGACAAGTCATAATCCACCGGGAACCCATCTGCACCCAGGTGGTGCTTGTGGCCCAAGCGCATCAAGGACAGACGCTCACCGGCCTGAGCCGCAATGAGGCTGAACCGAAGGGCCTGCAAGTAATTCAAAGGGGGGAAATGGTGAACATGAATCATGTACTCCAACCCATAATATGGCGCATGAAACATGTATGATTTATATTTACTTCCAAACAGGTACATTGAAGCAAAATGCAGTGAATGCTAACTGCAAAAGGACATAACTTCACCATTGTCAATATTTTTTGCAACAATCATGCAAACACCATATTCAGGGAGAAAGGATAAGTTTGAATCTGACCAACATATAAACATCCTTAGCAGCAAATTACAAATGATAACCTTCTGGTTTTGAACATTTCAATAATTTTTGCATTCTCCCAGGTAGTGTTTCAAAACCAAGAGTTCCACTAGAGCCAAGTCATAAAGCAGTCAGTGTTTCTGGTACACGTCTGCTTTGAGGCCAATTTGAGTTTTGCACTGTGGCTGATGTTCTCCTAGACCAGGGTTCTGCAAAGTTGGCCCTGGAGAGCCGGGTTCATGCCAGATTTTTTGCATATCCACAATTAGAAATAAGATGTTTCAGAAATCTACATTTTTTTAAATGTGGATATGCTAAAAATCTGGCATGGACACAGCTCTCCAGGACCGACTTTGCAGAACCCTGTCCTAGACTCTATATTCTTCCTATCCATAATAAACTTGCTTCCTCTTTGCAGATTTTCAAATTACGTCATCAACTCCATAACTAGGCTGTTCATGGTCCTGATGACTTCTCTTTTATAGCTCTTATGTGATCTCACCTATTTCTCCCCTTCACACTTCTGATGGTTCTTTGCGTGATGTGTTTCCCCACCATTAGAAGGTTACTTCTCTTTCTCTCTTTCCTCTCCTTTACTTCACCACCTGTCCTTCTCGGCTAGGTCTCTACTGATCTTGTTCACTGGTGTCTATGTCATATGAATCTTGTGCTGCTATACCCATTCTGTATGCTCAACTCATTCATAGAGTCTCTACTACTTAGTGTCTCATTACGAGTGTCCCGGATGCTACGGTTGTGTTTAAGACTAAGGACATCGGGCATTTAAGTCTGAGGTTTAAACCTTAGGGAGTGAAAAGCATAGATGACCCTATTTATCAACACATCTCCTCTGTCCAAGGTGCTGTCTGTAGCCCTCCTTATGCCATCCTTACTCAACCGAAGGAGATACCCTGATGAGAAAAGGGGACGATCTCCAGCCTGTCGACCTTCCCTTGCAGCTGAGCATGTGGAAGTCGTAACTCCGTAGAACCAGTGCAAGTGGAGCCAAAGCCTTTACTCTATCTGTTGGTTAAATGGGTATCAAAAAGTAACTTTTAATACTCATTCTGCTAAAATTCCATGCAGGAGAGCCATTAAACACCTGTAAAGGAATTCTAGCTGAGATCCCTGGAACAGGCCCACTATGCTTTAAAATTCACCATTGCCCACGTACTGTCCCAAAAAAGGCCTCCGCAAGTAATTTTGATCCAGGCTAGCCCAATGTTCGAAGTGTCAGCCCTCCTTAAGTTAGAGTGTCGTTGTCCCCCTGGCCAGAGGTACTATGTGGCTTTACAGGTTATGCAAACACTACCTTTGTGGTGTCCACCGTGACGCCAAGGCCAGTCTGAAAGAGGACAGATGCAAGGAAGAAGGAGTGGTGAAAGCCCAAGCAGCCGGCCTGTAGCAGAAGGGGCAGCAATCCCTTCAAGTGGGCCATTCCCAGGTGAGTTGTCACCTGCTTCTCGAAGGACCGATGAAGAGCTCGGCCGAGAGACTCAAGATTCAGCTTCCAGTCACCTGCAGACATGAAATTGGAGAATAAATCCACAGAGCTAAGAGGTGAGCCACCATGGCCTTCAAGCACTACTTAATGCAGCTTGCATAACTTTCAAAGTAACTGTTAGCAATTGGACGTCTTTATGGAAACATCTACAAAATAGCATAACAAGCCAAACCATCATTGAAGCATATGATCACTCACTTATGTCTGCAAACGTGAGTGTATATACACATACACACACACCACACACACACACACACGCACACACACACACACACTTCAGTTAGGAGCAAAAGTTAATAGGATTTACACTGGAGCAATGTTGGCCTGATTGTAGAGGTCTTAGGCAGCTGCATAGGACAGCCATTCTTCACCTCATAAAGGACCCATGGATCAGCGGCTATCTGGATCCACTTGTGGAAATGGCAGAGAAAGCCTTCGCTCACTACAGTAGAGAGGGACGCCTTACATGGCACAAAGCATGGTGCTTGGTTCACAGGAATATCACTGGGAGCTCTTGACTTTGGTTGAGGCCGTGCAAGTGAGCTCATTTTTCCAACTCAAGAGCCCCATCTCCGGTTGCATGTTTCCTGAGGAAGAGGAGGCTTCAGAGTAAGGTTTGGAATGAAAGGACCCATCAGCTTTACAAGCATGAAAGGCCATAGCTGGCTTGATGAGTAGACAGGTTTGTCTTGGCACTACTGCTTGGATGGCATTGAGGCCTCATTCCTAGCACCCCAGAAATGTGATTAGAACTACTGCACCTGGTAAATACTGAGACAGAGGGTTGCAGTATTTACAGGATGTGGTATTACATACATTCTGAATCCTGTCCTTCAAAATGGGGGACAGCACTACAATAACAAATTTCCTCCTTTCCGAGCTGCAAAACTCAGAATGTGTGGTATTTTCTCCACTCAAATTCCACCAGCTTTTACCTGGAAAAATGTGTTTTCGGGAGAAAGTGCAAAATTACAGCACTATTTACAATCCTGCTCTGCTGCAAAACTTTGCGCTAGGAGGTTGATTACTTTTTGCTGAGCCTCAGATTTAAGGTCTGAGTACAAACGCTGTGATTGGATGCTCATGAACACATAGACTCATTGCCGATGAGGTCCCAGGGGATCAGCAGTTCTGGTTCTGCAGTTTCCTTGCCCAGATTGGCCATGATGTTCTGCTCATCCTGAGCATAGTTCTTTTAAGTGCATTATATCTCAATGCACTTGTATCACGTTTGTAAAGTACACACCCTCCAATCTAACTGAAACACATTGGGGCATATTTATACTTGTTGGTGAAAGGGTAGATGAATGGGTGAAAGGATGGGTGGATGAGTGGTTGAAAGATGGGTGGATGAAAGGATGGATGGATGAGTGGTTAAAAGATAGGTGGGTTGGTGAAAGGGTAGATGAATGGGTGAAAGGATGAATGGATGAGTGGGTAAACAGACGGGTGGGCTTGTGAAAGGATGGATGAGTGGGTGGACGGATGGATGAGTGGGTAACAGATGGGTGGATGAAAGGATGGATGAATGAGTGGGTAACAGATGGGTGGGCTCGTGAAAGGACGGGTGAATGGGTGAAAGGATGGGCTGATGAGTGGATGAAAAGATGTGTGGGTGAGAGGATGGGTGGCTGGGCGGGTGGATGAGTGGGTGAAACAATGTGTAGATGGTTGGATGAAAGGATGGCAGGGTAAATGGGAATATGAGAGGATGAATGGATGGATGGATGGATGGCAGTAAATGGAAATTTGAAACAATGGATGTGTGGGGGAAAGAATGACCATTAATGGAAATCTCAGAGCATGGATGGATGGTGGGTGAAAGGGTGGCATAGTAAATGGAAATCTGAGAGGGTGGATAAATGAATGAATGAATGGACAAAAGCAAAAATTGATGGCTGAAAGGCTTTATTGGTTAATGGGTAAGTCAAATGATGGCTGCATGGGTGGATGGATGTATTGATGGATGCATGCATAGATACTGGATGTGTGAACAGAATGTAAAGGTGAAATGGCTGATATGAGGAGGTAGGTAAACCGTGAAAGGATGATGGATGGATACTTTGATGGAAGTGGCAACAAAGTTCTAGGGAGGTTCAGGGTCTTTTACATCACTTGCTTCGTGCCATCAAGGCTTTGGTCAAAGTTGGGGGTATTTTAATTTTATGGCTACTCCCTCACTTTATATATATGAAAAACCACGACAGGGAAATTAAGGGGGTCATTCTGACCTCGGCGGTAAAATTCGCTTACCGCCGGTCAGGAGACCGCCATAACACCGCCGCGGTCGCGGTAAACCGCCACGGTCATTCTGACCCGCAACTGGCAAACCGCCAAAAACCCGACAACAACAAAAGTCCGCCACACCAAAGGTCAGCGGGAAACTGCCGATGACCAAACCTCCATCGTCACGCCAACAGAAATACGCCCATACCATTCCGACCCACAAATCCCCGCAGCAGTCTTTCAACCGCGGTATTCCATTGGCGGTACACACCACCGCGGTCAAAATACGCACACCTTTACAAAACACAGCCACATTGGACAAATCAAAATATACACACCTGAGACACATATACACACCACTCCCACACACCCAATTAAGTATAAAACACACACACACATCACCCACAAACCCTTACGACCACCATTGCGACTGAAGGACAGAGAGAGACAGCACAGCATAGAGTAGACCATCACACAGAGGCAAATCACAACATCACCAACACAATTTCCACGCACAAAACACCATACACCACCACACTCACCACACTCTACAACACATACACCACCCCTCACCTCATCCACACCACCCCATGGCACCCCAAAGACACCCCAGGTTCACTGACGCAGAACTCAGGGTCATGGTGGAGGAAATAGTTCGGGTAGAGCCCCAGCTCTTCGGGACACAGGTGCAGCACACCAGCATTGCCAGGAAGATGGAGCTATGGCAAAGAATAGTGGACAGGGTCAACGCTGTGGGACAGCATCCACGCAATCGGGACGACATCAGGAAGCGGTGGAACGACCTACGGGGGAAGCTGCGTTCCATGGTATCAAGGCACAACATTGCGGTGCAGAAGACTGGCGGCGGACCCCCACCTACTCCCCCGGAATTCACAGCATGGGAGGAGGAAGTCTTTCACATCCTGCATCCTGAGGGCCTCGCAGGAGTAGGCGGAGGAATGGACTCTGGTAAGGCAAATCTCCACTACTTCATTCCCCCACCCCACCTGCATGCCAAATCATACCCCCACCCTCACCCCCACCCCCATCACACCAACTCCTTGCAAATGGCTCACCATCACAACCCACCCATCCCAAAACCTACCCCTGCATGCCTCCCCAAAGCATGGACACCCATCACCAAAGCATGCCCAATGCACATACCCATCTCCCCCACAAGCCACCGTCACAAAAGCCCCCACAAGGGAATGCCAGCACTGAGGTCCACGGCGACCCACCCATTACACGAAATGCCACACACAGAAGCAATAACCATGCTCTTATACCCCTGCAGGACCCGAACGCCACCACACCGCCACGGAGGGTCCAGAGATGTCCATCCCACCCCCAGAAGAGGCCCCCAGTGATGACAGCAGCTCTGTCTCCCTGGACCCAGATGACCAGCCCGGCCCATTGGGGACCTCGGGACAGTCGGTTCCCCACAGACAGCCACAGGCTACACCAGACCTAACCCCCTCTGGGAACACCAGCACAGCTCCCACCCAGCGGGCCCATGCCGCTGTCTCCAGGACACGTCAATCAGCGGTGTGTCCACCACTACAGGGCACCCAGGTTGACCCACCACCCCAACAACAGCAGGGACCTGGGGGCAGTGGTAGTGGGCACACCGTCCAGGGGACAGAGGCACAGGGGAACTGGGAGGGCTGCTGTGTGACAGGGGGGGACAGGCCCAGGGAACCGACTCTCCAAGAGGCCCTCTCCTCCATCATGGGAGCATACCACCACTCCCAGGAGACGATGGCTACGGTACTGGCCAGGTTCCAGGAGATCCAGGTCATGCAGGAGCAACAGTACATGGGGTTCAGAGAGGAACTGAGGAGCATTAGTTCCGCAATGGGGACCATCGTCCTGGCCCTAAACCAGATAGTCACCACATTGCGGGACCATGTGGCACCACAAAGGGCCCCTGTCACTAGCCTGGACCAGGAACAGCCTACCACCTCCGCCGGCGCTAGTGGACAGGAGGCCCCCACACAACGACAGGCCACCAGAACCCCACCTCCTGCAGAAGAAGAACCACCCCGCAAGCGGAACCTGAGATCTCACAAGAAGACAGAGTAGGATGCCAAGACCCCCGCCAGCAAACAATACCCCCTGATGTCATCCCACTGTCCCACATTGTCACCCTGTCCAGCTTTGAACTGCCCCTGCTCCATCCTTCCACAGGCATATGGACAATGCACCTGTGAGACTGAGAACTGGACTCTGCCATGGACATTACTCCACCATCACCCATCACCGTTTTCCAATCATTTACCTAATTTTAGCACTTTAATAAATTCACTTATTGCACTTAATAAATCTGGAGTCTGCTTGTATTTTCAACAAATGTATTAGACATAACGTTGCCAAAATGTTCAGTTACATTGTGATGACAACATACCACTGTCACACAGCTGTAGTCCATGGGCAAACAAAGCAGAGGTCACACAGTGGGGCCCACAGCTCTGAAAACGGAAGGGAAAGTCACAACTCAGTTAACAGGAACTGGGGGGGAACTCAGACAGTAGAGAGGCAGGAGACTTAAAGTAAATGTAAAATGGCGGGGTTGATTCGTACCTGTGTGCTACTGAAAATACTGTTGTATCACTGTGTCCCTGTTGTCTGTGTCGTCCCCGTCGTCTTCCTCCTCTTCACTCTCCACAGGCTCCACAGCTGCTACAACACCACCATCTGGACCATCCTCCTGCAGGAAAGGCACCTGGCGTCGCAAAGCCAGGTTGTGAAGCATACAGCAGGCCACGATGATATGGCACACCTTCTTTGGTGAGTACATTAGGGATCCACCTGCCATATGCAGACACCTAAACCTGGCCTTCAGGAGGCCGAAGGTTCTTTCTATAACCCTCCTAGTTCGCCCATGGGCCTCATTGTAGCGTTCCTCTGCCCTTGTCCTGGGATTCCTCACTGGGGTAAGTAGCCACGACAGGTTGGGGTAACCAGAGTCACCTATTAGCCACACACGGTGTCTCTGTAGCTGTTCCATCACATAAGGGATGCTGCTATTTCGCCTGATGTACGCGTCATGCACAGACCCAGGGAACTTGGCATTTACATGGGAGATGTACTGGTCAGCCAAACAGACCACCTGGACATTCATCGAATGATAACTTTTTCTGTTCCTGTACACCTGCTCACTTCCACTGGGGGGAACCAAAGCCACATGGGTCCCATCAATGGCACCAATGATGTTGGAGATATGTCCAAGGGCATAGAAATCACCCTTCACTGTAGCCAAATCGCCCACCTCAGGGAAAACAATATAGCTCCACATGTATTTCATCAGGGCAGACAACACTCTGGACAAAACCTTAGAAAACATAGGCTGAGACATCCCTGATGATATGGCCACTGTTGTTTGGAATGATCCACTTGCCAAAAAATGGAGTACTGACAGAACCTGCACCAGAGGGGGAATCCCTGTGGGTTGGCGAATGGGGGACATCAGGTCTGGCTCCAGCTGGGCACACAGTTCATGTATAGTGGCTCGGTCAAGTCTGTATGTCAGTATGACATGTCGTTCTTCCATTGTCGACAGGTCCACCAGTGGTCTGTACACGGGAGGATTCCTCCATCTCCTCGCAAGTCCCAGCGGACGGTGCCTAGGAAGGACAACATGGAGCACAGAGTCAAGCAACCCACAGGTACGTAACCACAGCTTGCACAAAACACGATTCGCTATGCATTGAATGGCTTGTATGAGTGGCAATGCAAGGCCTAGGCCTGTGTGACGCAGTAGAAATTAAGCCATGTGGGCCCTTGAAATGGCGGCTGCCTGACCTGTGAAGTGTGACAATGGGATGTGAGGTCAATGCGCTGGCGTGGCACACCCTGGCGGTAGGCGGTTGAAGACCGCAGCGCGAAGCAGCATTGGTTAACATTGAACCCTATGGGTCTCAGGAGCCAATGACGATGTGCGCCGGCGGTCGCGGTACGAACCGCCGCGGTACGCACCACCGCGGGCGTGACCTCCATTTTCTAACTGCTTAATCACTCGAGACCTGATCATCCACAGGAGAGGACCTATACTGCAAGTGCTGCTGTGACCTCGGTCTGGGAGATACAATGGCTGCTGCGACTGGGGAAAGAGCCCCTGCCTTCACATCTGAGGAATTGGAGAAACTTGTGGATGGGGTCCTCCCCCAGTATGCGCTACTCTACGGTCCTCCAGACCAACAGGTAAGTACACAGGGAGCACGTAGTATGGGCTATGCCTGTGGTGAGTGGGGTGGATGTAAGATGGTGGGGAGGGAAGCGAATGAGGAGTGCAACGCACAACAGATGAGAGCATGTGCCACATGGCAAGGTTGGGGAGGGGGGGCCACTCACATCGACCATGCAGGAAAGTGATGATATTTCTTGTTCCACCCTGTCCATGTCACATAGGTCAGCGCCCATCAGAAGATCGACATTTGGCATGCCATCGCCAAGGACGTCTGGGCCCTGGGGGTCCACAACAGACAGGGCACCCACTGCCGCAAGAGGTGGGAGGACATCTGCCGCGGGAGCAGAAAGACCGCCGAGGCTCTGCTGGGGATGGCCTCCCAACCCAGGAGGGGTGCCACACGGCAATTGACCCCCCTGATGTCCCGGATCCTGGCGGTGGCCTACCCCGATTTGGATGGGCGCGTGAGGACATCACAGCAGACACAAGGGGGTGAGTATCAGCACATTCTGCTATATTAGCGCACAGTGGAGGTATCTGGGTGGGGGAGGAGGGCTGTGGCTATCTCTAGGCCAGGGCTCCGCCGTCTCTGCACTGCTCCGCTGGGCCCTTCCTGTCAAGCACCGCTCCGCTGGGCACCGCCGTCTCTGCACCGCTCCGCTGGGCCCTTCCTGTCAAGCATCGCTCCGCTGGGCCCTTCATCTCAAGCACCGCTCCGCTGGGCCCTTCATCTCAAGCACCGCTCCACTGGGCACCGCCGTCTCTGCACCGCTCCGCTGGGCCCTTCCTGTCAAGCACCGCTCCGCTGGGCACCGCCGTCTCTGCATCGCTCCGCTGGGCCCTTCCTGTCAAGCACCGCTCCGCTGGGCCCTTCATCTCAAGCACCGCTCCGCTGGGCCCTTCATCTCAAGCACCGCTCCGCTGGGCACCGCCGTCTCTGCACCGCTCCGCTGGGCCCTTCCTGTCAAGCACCGCTCCGCTGGGCCCTTCATCTCAAGCACCGCTCCGCTGGGCACCGGCGTCTCTGCACCGCTCCGCTGGGCCCTTCCTGTCAAGCACCGCTCCACTGGGCACCGCCTCTCTGCACCGCTGGACCATTGGCAGGGCTGGATCTGTGTCGGGCAGGGCTTCACGAAGCACTCTGGCCAACATGCCTCCTCCATAACCAGTGGAGTCTGTAATCCACCTGATGGACTCTGGCTTTGCACTCCCCCAGATGGTACAGTGGGCAATCCACCCACTGTAGAGACTTG